>NW_022630634.1:0-62500 GCF_010909765.2 Amblyraja radiata | reverse complement strand
AGGGAAGACCCATCAGTAGTGATGATTCTGCTGGGTTCTAGTGCCCCCCACCTCCTACATGGACTACCCATCAGTAGTAATTCTTGGTCCTTGGTTCTTGGTTTCTTGGTCCTCCAAAATATTCCAAATCCGATTCAGATTCAACTTTAATTCAACTTTTAACGGCTACAGCAGTTAGTGGGCACCTGCGGCAGTGCCCTGGGATGGTTCAGGTCCTATCTGGCAGACAGAACCATGTGTGTTAGTCTTGCTGGTTTTGAGTCCTCTTCAGCTCCCCTGTCATATGGGGTTCCACAGGGTTCGATTCTGGGGCCCCTGCTTTTCTCGCTGTACATACTTCCTCTGGGTTCCATCCTTAGAAAGCATGGCATCTCTTTCCATTGTTATGCAGATGATACCCAGCTTTATTTGCCGCTGAGGAAGGGAGATGCCTTTTCTGTAATATCACTTCTGTCTTGTCTTGATGACATTAAGTCCTGGATGGCCCTAAACTTTCTAGGATTTAATGAAAAGAAGACAGAGGTGATTTTATTTGATCCCAATGGCTGCCGTGAACCTCCATTTGTTGATTTAGGTCCATTGTCACGGTACGTGAAGCCAACAGTTCTGAACCTGGGTTTTAGGATGGACAGTGATTTTCAATTAGATCGCCAAATAGGCGCGGTGGTTAAGTCCAGCTTCTTTCACTTAAGGAAGCTGGCGAAGGTGAAGCCCATTCTCGAGCGGCAGCATTTTGAGACAGTAATCCATGCCTTTATTACATCTAGGCTGGATTACTGTAACGCGCTCTATTTTGGAGTTGCTCGTTCTTCACTGGCTCGTCTCCAGTTGGTTCAGAATGCTGCTGCTCGCCTTTTAACTGGGACTCGAAAGAGGGAGCACATATCGTCAATTCTGGCCTCCCTCCACTGGCTCCCGGTGCACTTTCGGGTTCATTTTAAGATACTGTTATTTGTTTTTAAGTCTCTGAATGGGCTCGCCCCGCCTTACCTCTCTGAGCTGCTCCACCCATACGCTCCTGCCCGGTCCCTCAGGTCAGCTGGTCAGCTGCTCCTGGAGGTACCGAGGTCTAATCGAAAGCTCAGAGGGGATAGAGCCTTCTCTGTTGCTGCTCCGGCACTCTGGAACACCTTGCCGTTGCACATCAGACAGGCCCCCTCACTGTCCATCTTCAAATCCAGTGTTAAAACACATTTGTACTCCCTGGCTTTTGACCATGCCTGAGACTTTGCTTCTGTTTTTGGTGTTTTTTAATGTTTCTTTATTTTACATATCTTTTCCTACTACAGTATTTCTTTTGATTGTTATTATTGGTGTGTATTAGCTTTTTTGTCAATGATTAGTGATGTGTAGCACTTTGTTGCAAGTATGATTGTTTTTAAAGTGCTCTATAAATAAAATTATTATTATTATTATTATTATTATTATTAATTGTCATTGTCAGTGTACAGTACAGTGTACAGTACAGAGGCAACGAAATGCAGTTAGCATCTCCCTGGAAGAGCGACATAGAAATGGAATTTAAACTGGAGGTGGTGGAGGGAGGACTTAAGCCAGAAAGGGTTATTGGGAAGAAAGAGCTACTTTAAATTTAGTTGCATCTGGTTGGGTAACTATAGTTGGGTGGAGATTATTCCATGCTTTAATTGTGTGGGGGAAGAACATGTGTGTGTGTGTGTGTGTGTGTGTGTCTGAGTGTGTGTGTCTGAGAGTGTGTGTGTCTGAGAGTGTGTATGTGTCTGAGAGAGTGTGTGTGTGTGTGTCTGAGAGAGTATGTGTGTGTCTGAGTGTGTGTGTGTGTCTGAGAGTGTGTGTGTGTTTGTGTGTGTGTCTGAGAGTGTATGTGTCTGAGAGTGTGTGTGTGTGTGTGTCTGAGAGTGTGTATGTGTCTGAGAGAGTGTGTGTGTGTGTCTGAGAGAGTATGTGTGTGTCTGAGAGGGTGTGTGTGTCTGAGAGTGTGTGTGTGTGTCTAAGAGTGTGTGTGTGTGTGTCTGAGAGTGTGTGTGTGTTTGTGTGTGTGTCTGAGAGTGTATGTGTCTGAGAGTGTATGTGTGTGTGTCTGAGTGTGTGTGTCTGAGAGTGTGTGTGTCTGAGTGTGTGTGTGTGTGTGTGTGTGTGTTTGTGTCTGAGTGTGTGTGTGTCTGAGAGTGTGTGTGTGTCTGAGAGTGTGTGTGTGTGTGTGTGTGTGTGTGTGTGTGTGTGTGTGTGTGTGTGTGTGTGTGTGTGTGTGTGTGTGTGTGTGTGTCTGAGAGTGTGTGTGTGTGTGTATAGGGGGGTTGCACGCAAGGTCACCGGGTCAAAAGGCATGACGCATGAAGCCACTCAATCCATCTGGATTGGGTGCCGCGGTCTCCAGGGAGGGAGCAGCCGCTCCAGACAATTCCCGATGTTGGGGAAGTCCAGAACAAGGGGCCACACACACAGTTTAAGGATAGGGGAGAAATATTTTAGGACTGAGATGAGGAAAACATTTTTCACACACAGAGAGCGGTGAATCTGTGGAATTCTCTGCCACAGAAGGTAGTTGAGGCCACACAGTTCATTGGCTATATTTAAGAGGGAGTTAGATGTGGCCCTTGTGGCTAAAGGGATCAGGGGGTATGGAGAGAAGGCAGGTATGGGATACTGAGTTGGATGATCAGCCATGATCATAGCGAATGGCGAATGGTGCAGGCTCGAAGGGCCGAATGGCCTCTACTCCTGCACCTATTGTCTATGTTTCCATGTTTCCACCCCACAGTTACAGCTCCACCGCCATCTCCATCATCAGGGTCCAGGTTCCATCTTGTTCCCGCCCAAAGCTCCAACCGCCAACCGCGCGCCGACCTCGCCTGCCCTCACCTGCACTCACCAAGATAGCCGCCGACCTCACCTGCCCTCACCAAGATGGCCGCCGACCTCACCAAGATGGCCACCGACCTCACCTGCCCTCACCAAGATGGCCGCCGATATCACCTGCCCTCACCAAGATGGCCACCGACCTCACCTGCCCTCACCAAGATGGCCACCGACCTCACCTGCCCTCACCAAGATGTAGAATGGCGAATGGTGCAGGCTCGAAGGGCCAAATGGCCTCTACTCCTGCACCTATTGTCTATGTTTCTAAGACAACACTTCGCACAAACAGTGAACTCCCTCATAGAGTTGCCCACCAAACCTGTACTCTTTAGTATGGGCATCCTGCCTGACCCGCAGATGGCCGCCTCCCATTGACTTCAATGGAAGTGCCTTGCCCAAAGATGGCCGCCTCCCATTGACTTCAGTGTGCCTTGACCAGAGATGGCCGCCTCCCTGGCTTCACCTCCCATTGGCTTCAATGTAAGTGCCCTGATCACCTCACCAAGATGGCCGCCGACCTCACCTGCCCTCACCAAGATGGCCGCCGACCTCACCGGCCACATTTATAAAAAAGCCAACCAAAGTCTCTTCTTTCTCCGTCAGCTCAAGAAGTTCAGAGTGAGGGAACATCTCCTAATCCGATTTTACGCAGCCATCATCCAAAGCATGCTCACTTCATCAATAACAGTCTGGTACAGCAGTTTAGACACTCACTCCCGTAATAAACTACAGCGCATTGTCAACAAAGCATCCAAAATCATCAGCACTCCCCTCCCATCAATAGAATCACTCAATCTCAAACGGTCCATGTCAAGGGTGAAGAAAATCATTTCTGATCCCTCCCACCCAGCTCACCACATCTTCCACCTGCTGCCCTCAGGAAGGCGCTATAGCTCACTGCCTGCCAAAACATCACGATTTAAAAACAGTTTCTATCCATATGCAATTCGAACTCTGAACACTCTATGATAATATCACAAAGCCACCTCGTGCATGTTCTGTATACTGTATGTTGTTTGTGTTTTATGTTATGTTTGACGCCATGATCATATTGAATGGTGGTGCAGGCTCGAAGGGCCGAATGGCCTACTTCTGCACCTATTTTCTATGTTTCTATCCCTTTACTCTCTTTCCCTTTAACTCCATCCTCGACTATCCCATTTGACACCCCACCCCCCTTATTCAGTTTAAAACAACCCGTGTAGCAGTGGTAAACCTGCCTGCCAGAATGTTGGTCCCCCCCACCTGTTAAGATGCAATCCGTCCCTTTTGTACAGTTCCAAAACAGATCCCATTTGGTATTTGCCATTATTTTGCTGAGCTGGATGTTAGGTTAACAAATCACTCACTAAAGTAATGCACCAAAGAATGTGTGCAAAATTACATGATGTCACATTAATACAATTTTCAACTTTACAACACTTGTTTTACTGATGTGCCAAATTTCTAGGCTAGCTATCTAAGAATCTAATGGGGAAAAATGAATTTGGACTTACAAATATACGAAAAATCATGGTGGATTAAAAGATCCAAGCAAAAAACAAACCGAACATATATATAGAGGGAGAAAATCAACATTTCAAAAACGCAGTGTTGTGTTTAAAAAAAATATGCATAATAATAATAATAATACATTTTATTTATGGGCGCCTTTCAAGAGTCTCAAGGACACCTTACAAAAATTTACAGGTAGAGGAAAACATGCAAGGGGAATGAAATAAATAGTAGAGACATGACTAGTACACAAAGTAAAGTCAGAATTCAATTCAAAACACAATATGAGGCAATTAATGCACAGATGAAAAGGGAGGGGGACGTGGGGCTAAGGATAGGCAGAGGTGAAGAGATGGGTCTTGAGGCGGGACTGGAAGATGGTGAGGGACACGGAATTGCGGATCAGTTGGGGGTGGGAGTTCCAGAGCCTGGGAGCTGCCCTGGAGAGGGCTCTGTCCCCAAAACTGCGGAGGTTGGACTTGTGGATGGAGAGGAGACTGGCTGATGTGGATCTGAGGGACCGTGAGGGTTGGTAGGGGGAGAGGAGGTCAGTGAGATATGGGGGGCCAGATGGTGGAGGGCTTTGTAGGTGAGGATCAGGATTTTGTAGGTGATCCGGTGGGAGATGGGAAGCCAGTGAAGTTGTTTGAGGACTGGAGTGATGTGATGCCAGGATTTGGTGTGGGTTATGAGTCGGGCGGCTGCGTTCTGGACCAGTTGGAGTCGGTTGATGTAGGTGAAGCTGACGTCAAGGAGAAGTGAGTTGCAATAACCCAGTCGGGAGGAGATGAAGGCATGGATGAGTCTTTCAGCAGCGGGAGGTGTGAGAGAGGGTCTGAGTTTGACAATGTTGCGGAGATGAAAGAAGGAGGTTTTAGTGACATGGCGGATGTGAGGCTCAAGGGAGAGGGTGGAATCAAAGATCACGCCAAGGTTGCGGGCCTGGGGAGATGGGGAGACAGTGGTGCCGTCGATGGTGAGAGTGGGGTTATTGATTTTGCTGAGTGTGGCTTTTGAGCCTATGAGGAGGAATTCTGTCTTATCGCTGTTGAGTTTGAGGAAGTTATGTTGCATCCAGGTTTTTATAGCTGACAAACAGGAGTTGATATGGGAGAGGGGGGGAATTTGGTGCCGAGGTAGATCTGGGTGTCATCGGCGTAACAGTGGAAGTCCAGGTTGAAGTGGCGGAGTATCTGACCAAGGGGGAGGATGTAGATGATGGAGGAGGGGGCCGAGTACGGAGCCTTGGGGAACGCCTTGAGTGACTGTGGCTGTAGCAGAGATGTGGTTGTGGAGAGAGATGGTGGGATCTGTTGGAAAGGTAGGAACAGAGCCAGCTGAGCATACACTAGAAGTTGTAAAAATGATTAAGTATTGGCAGAAAACTGTGAAATTTTACTTCAGGAAAAGACAAAAACATTGAGGGAAGGTTTTTGATCAACAGTATAGACATAATATACTTTTCCATTTAGTGAGAGTAAAACAACTTTTACAAAGCTATCAACGAGATAACAAGTAGGTAATTTAGAGGCAATTTAGAGTCCAGGACAAGGGGTCACAGCTTAAGGATAAGGGGGAAATCCTTTAAAACCGAGATGAGAAAAACTTTTTTCACACAGAGAGTGGTGAATCTCTGGAACTCTCTGCCACAGAGGGTAGTTGAGGCCAGTTCATTGGCTATGTTTAAGAGGGAGTTAGATGTGGCCCTTGTGGCTAAGGGGATCAGAGGCTATGGAAAGAAGGCAGATACGGGATACTGAGTTGGATGATCAGCCATGATCATATTGAATGGCGGAGCAGGCTCGAAGGGCCGAATGGCCTACTCCTGCACCTAATTTCTATGTTTCTTTTAGTCAGTCAACTTTAGCTTAACAACAGCAACTTTGAGGTTGATTTGGCAACATTCAAATCAGTAACGTTGGCAAAAGTGTGTAAAAGTGTGTCGACCATCTGATTCGCTTTCAAGGACAACTTGTGCAAATTAATTTTAAACCATGTATAACCAGATTTTTAATTATGTAATTTATATGGGATACATAATCACATGGCACCTCAGAACCTACCTATGCAACATAACCGCAGCAGGGCTGCTGGTAAATCCTCCTCTTCGATCAGTAGTACAACCATTGGAGGGGCAGGAATCCGTAGCACAATTAGCCGATTGATATTACTGGACAGACTGCAGGAGGATGAAAGAATCTAGAATGAGTACATATTTTAATTCAGCGATAGTGATTCAGCAGTGGAAGTCTCACCTCACTATTACCACCATCTTTTGTACACGGCAAAGAGATTGTGTAGACTTATCCTCCATGACTCGTGGAATTCAGCTCCTGACGACTTTGGGGTGTGGGAGTAAACCGGAGAACCCTGAGAAAACCCAGCGAGGCCACGGGGGGGGGGGGGGGGAGAGAAGGAAGGAGCCAAGGCCGTGCAGCCGGCACCTGTAGAGAGGATCGAACCCGCATCTGTAGCAGCCGCTGTCTGTCTGTCTGTCTGTCAGTCGGCAGCAACTCTCCCGCTGCGACACCTCCCTCCCTCCCCCTCTCTCCTCCTCCCCTCCCCCTCCCCCTCCCCCTCTCTCCCCCTCCCCCTCCCCCTCGCCTCCCCCTGCCCTCCCCTCCCCCTCCCCCTCTCTCCCCTCCCCTCCCCCTCTCCCCCTCCCCCTCTCTACCTCCCCCCTCTCCCTCTCTACCTCCCCCCCTCTCTCCCCCCTCTGTCCCCCTCCCCTCTCCCTCTCTCCCCCTCCCCCTCTCTCCCCCTCCCCTCCCCCTCCCCCCCCCCCCCCCCCCCTCCCCTCTCCCCCTCCCCTCCTCTCCCCCCCCCCCCCTCCCCCCCCCCCCCCCCCCTCTCCCCCTCCCCTCTCCCCCTCCCCTCCTCTCCTCCCCCTCTCCTCCCCCTCCCCCTCTCTCACCCTCCCCTCTCCCCTCCCCTCCCCCTCCCCCTCCCCCTCTCTCCCTCCCCTCTCCCCGTCCCTCCCCCTCCCCCCTCTCCTCCCCCTCCCCCTCTCCTCCCCCATCCCCCTCTCCCCCTCCCCCTCTCCTCTCCCCTCCCCTCTCTCCCCCTCCCCCTCTCCTCTCCCCCGTCTCCCCCTCCCCCTCTCCCCCTCCCCCTCCCCCCCCCTCTCTCCCCCTCTCCTCCCCCTCCCCTCTCTCCCCCTCCCCCTCTCCTCTCCCCCTCCCCCCTCTCCCCCTCCCCCTCGCGCTAAACGCCTGTCTAGTTCTAGATTAAAACCTTTTTGAACTCGTCAAGCAACGTTTCACACAACACAGTCCAGTGAGGGAGCGCCCGGGGTGGGCGGGGCTACAGGGGGAGGGAGCGCCCGGGGTGGGCGGGGCTACAGGGGGAGGGAGCGCCCGGGGTGGGCGGGGCTACAGGGGGGAGGGAGGGAGGGAGCGCCCGGGGTGGGCGGGGCTACAGGGGGAGGGAGCGCCCGGGATGGGCGGGGCTACAGGGGAGGGAGCGCCCGGGGTGGGCGGGGCTACAGGGGAGGGAGCGCCCGGGGTGGGCGGGGCTACAGGGGGAGGGAGCGCCCGGGATGGGCGGGGCTACAGGGGAGGGAGGGAGGGAGCGCCCGGGGTGGGCGGGGCTACAGGGGAGGGAGCGCCCGGGGATCGCCCTTCACGGCCGCAAATGTTATTTCTAAACCAGTTGGTTCTCGCCGCCTCGAGCCCCGGGAACAGACGGACAGACGGATGGACCCGGATGTGGAGCAGAAACACAAACCCGCTTCAGCTTCATCTTCCCGCCCGCGCTCCGGCCTCGACCGTCGTCATGGCCGCATCGACAAGATGGCCGCGCGTCACGTCACGTGGTGACCGCATTAATGACGTAGGCGGGACGTCACGTGGCGCTCTGTCCGTTGATAGGGCGGGAAAGTCACATGAAGTCCATTCAATGACGTGTTGGGGCGTCACGTGACGACACTGGTGGGACGTCACCAAAGCCACTAGAGGAGCTCTACCTGCCTGTGTAATATATGCAAAAATAATTTCATTCTGCAGTTGCATTTGTGACAAATAAACCACCATTGAACCATTGTTCATACAACGTGCCAGTGAAGACAAATGGTCTGTTGTCTTTTTTACAAAATTACATTTATTCAGCTATTTGCAGAATGTATACATTGAACTACAACAAAACACCCAGCATTTTCTCTATCCAGGTGAGGAGGGACAGTTGGAGATATAATTACAGAAAACAAAATGGAGCAAATGGGGCATAAAACGTAGAACCAGGGGAGGCATGAGCATGGATTTGGGGATAAAAATGGTTGACTTGGAATTGGGAAGGGTGGGAGATGAGTGGATGGAGGAGGGGAAAGGAACTGGGTGATGGGGGTGGGGGGGATTATGGTGTTTTGTTTTCATTTTGCATGTGGCATTCACTGCCAGAATGAAATGTAAAACCAGCAACACAGATTGCGATTGATGCACCTAACCTGTGGTCGTCAGAGTAGATTAAAAAGAAACATGAATGTTGTCATTCACGTTACATCCTCCAATCTTTCAGCCCTCTAGGTTTCCAGTACATCTTCATACTTTGGTCTCTTGCATAATTCCATTAGATATTTAACATGGAAATAGACCTTTCAGCCCACCAAGTCCATGCTGACCATCGATCACCCATTCACACTAGTTCTATGTTATCCCACTTTCCTCACCCACTCTCTACACGTTTGGGGCAATTTTACAGAGACACATTAACCTACAAAGCCAATGCGTCTTTAGGATGTGGGAGGAAACCCACATGCTTGCAGGGAGAATGTGCTCGAGGACAGAATCAAACACAGGTCTCTGGCGTGTGAGGCAGCAAGTCTACTAGCTGTGCCACAATATCTTGATTTCCAACACGCAAAAAATTAAACGTTGATAACTTTGGTTACTAAAAAAAATAAACTATCTATTTTCAGTCTTAAATTTCTAAGTCACACTATGTCCCCCTTAACAGCTATGTTTTAATTCACTTCAAAACTATGGTAGTAAAGTTGCTGCCTAACAGTGCCAGTGACCCGGAATCGATCCTGAATATGGGTGCTGTCTGTATGGAGTTTGCTCCTTTTCCCTTTGATCACATGGGTTATTTCCAGGCTTCATAGAACTTGTTTCCTTCCACATTCCAAAGGTGTGCAGGACCCTTTATCAGACCCAACCCAAAAAGATTCTGTTTGATCTGTTGATGCATATATATATTTAAATAGTTATATATTCATATATAAATATATGCTGATTTGTTTTCTCGTTTATAACATTGTTTACAGAGTACTATGTTTACATATAGGGGAGTTGCACGTAAGGTCACCGGGTCATAGGGCTTGATGCACGGAGCCCGCTCAATCCATCTGGAAGACATCCGTCACTTCCGGTATATGTTATTAATACAAGAAACGCTACCTGTTCCTGCCTGTTAAAACCGCCAAAATGTTGAATTTTTGCACTGAAAAAAATTGTGGGAGTCGGGGTAAGTGTGAGAGACATGTACCCAACTTCAGAATTCCAAATGTGAAGCGAAATGAAGGCATAGAGAAGCGAGAGCTGAAGGGACTACAGCAGCAAAAGTGCTTGTAAACATTGGCCATATCGGAATTGAAAATATTGGGAATTATCTCGTTTCCTCACTGCATTTCATCAAGTAAGGCATTATTTGTGTTTTTTCTTGATTCCTTTGGTAGCTAAAAATTCTCAGAAGTGATAAATCTGTCTGTAAATTTTTCTTCAGATGCGTTTTCATTTTGTATGTAAAAACCCACTTGGGAACCATGGACGATTAAAAAAAATTACAGCCAGATTTATCACTTCTGAAACTTTTTAGATGCCAAAGTAATCAAGAAAAAACACAAAAAACTCCTTAGTTGATGAAATGCAGTGAGCAAACGGCCAATGTTCGCCAAGCACTCTGTCTGTTGTTGTCCCTTCAGCTCCCGCATCTATCCACCGTCATTTCTCCTCACTTTTGGAATTCTGAAGTGGGCTAAATGTCTCTCACGCTTATCCCGATTTCCATAATTATTTACAGCGTAAACATTGACAATTTCAGCGGTGGGGTTTTAACGGGCCCGCTACGCTGGAAACAATGGTAAGCGCCTACCTGCAGTACATCGCGTGTACTCCAGTTGGAGCAAAGATCTTAGAGCAGAGTACTGGAGTGGCGTAGCAACAGTACGGGTCATGGGTCGTGACCCCACTGCCGTGAAACCTCCCTATTCTGTTGCTGCTGCTGCAAGTCAAAATTTCATTGTTCTCCCCCCTGGGGATCCGGGACATTAGTGCCCCTAACAAAGATGGCCGCCTCCCCCTGGGGATCCGGGACATCAGTGCCCCTAACAAAGATGGCCGCCTCCCCCTGGGGATCCGGGACATCAGTGCCCCTAACAAAGATGGCCGCCTCCCCCTGGGGATCCGGGACATCAGTGCCCCTAACAAAGATGGCCGCCTCTCCCTGGGGATCCGGGACATTAGTGCCCCTAACAAAGATGGCCGCCCTTCATCAAGTTGCCGACGGTGAAGAAATTCTCCTCCTGCCGCCAAAGCTCCATCAGTTCAGTGACGTCAGTGCCTGTACCAAAGATGGCCGCCTCCATGAGGCGTGCCCGCTACAAAGATGGCCGTCCCGCCGTTTCCGGTGTCGGTGACGTCATGGGGGAGCGGAGGAGCAACGATGGCGGTTTTCCCCGGAGCGCGGAGCGAGGAGGCGGCGATGCACAGAAAGTACAGCAAGATGAGGAAGATGCTGGAGTGGAGAGGGTGGGGAGAGACACGGGGAGAGGGAGGGGGAGACAGTGGAGGAGGGTGGGGAGAGAATCGGGGAGACAGGGGAGGAGGGTGGGGGGAGAAGGTGCACCAGCTGAGGTAGAAGGAGGGTGGAGATTGTGGGGAAACCAAGTCAATTTTATTTCTACAGCACATTGAAAAACAACTCTCATTGACTAAAGTGTTTTACATCAGTGCAGATTCTACACTGGTTCTGCAGAGAGAGTCACAGGGTGAGAGGGGAGGAGAGAGAGAGAGAGACAGGGATAGGGTAGGGAGAGGGTGGAGGAAGACGGGGAGAGAGAGAAGAGATGTGGGGGGGAAAGCAGGAACGGGATACTAGTTTTGGATGACCTGCCATGATCATATTGAAGGGGCGAATGGCCGACTCCTGCGCCTAATTTTCCACATGTTTTCAGGGATATCCCGCACCCATGGACTTTTCCAAAGAGGAGGTCGCCGCATAGTGTTAAAGAAAGAACCGCAGATGCTGGTAAAATAGAAGGTGGACACAAAATGCTGGAGAAACTCAACGGGTGAGGCAGCATCTGTAGACACTAGACAACAGGTGCAAGAGTAGGCCATTCGGCCCTTCGAGCCAAAGATCTTATATCGAAGCAAGATGGGTGACTCTCACGCAAACGTGTTGTCCGCTCATGGGCGGATTCATGGGCGATTATATGACTCATTTTAGCAACCAGCCCCCGCCATCTTGTTCCGCCATCTTGCTTCCGGCCAAAGATTGGATCCGCAGCGGGGAGAGGGGGTGTGGGGCCCGGGGCAGTGGGCAGAGGGGGTGTGGGGCCCGGGGCAGCGAGGAGAGGGAGTGTGGGGCAGCGGGGAGAGGGAGTGCGGGGCAGCGGGAGAGGGAGTGTGGTGCCCGGGGCAGCGGGAGAGGGAGTGTGGGGCAGCGGGGAGAGGGAGTGCGGGGCAGCGGGAGAGGGAGTGTGGTGCCCGGGGCAGCGGGAGAGGGAGTGCACGGTCCGGGGCAGCGGGAGAGGGAGTGTGGAGTCCGGGGCAGCGGGACAGGGAGTGTGGTGCCCGGGGCAGCGGGAGAGGGAGTGCGGTGCAACGGGAGAGGGAGTGTGGAGTCCGGGGCAGCGGGACAGGGAGTGTGGGGTCCGGGGCAGCGGGACAGGGAGTGTGGGGTCCGGGGCAGCGGGAGAGGGAGTGCGGCGCAGCGGGAGAGGGAGTGTGGAGTCCGGGGCAGCGGGACAGGGAGTGTGGGGTCCGGGGCAGCGGGAGAGGGAGTGTGGGGCCCGGGGCAGCGGGAGAGGGGCATAGGAGGGGGGGGAGACATTGCAGTGTGGGGGCAGGCGAGGGAGTGCCCGGGGGGGGGGGGGGGATAAGGCCTAGTGTGTGTGAAGTTGCGGGGAGGTTTACAATGTTTCTTATTTACAATGTTTCTTATTTAATGTCCCTTGTCTAGTCTGAAATAAAGTTAATTATTGGATCAGAAGAAATATAATTGTGTGTGTTATATGATTATATACATTTATATAATTTTCATATATGTGTGTTTATAAACATTTTATTCTTTTTTTTTTTTTTTTTAATATTTTATTTTATTAGAAGTAAGTACAGTCATATGGCACCAAAGTGCCTAATATATATTTTCATAATACATTTTATGTACAACTTCTTTTTTTTTTTTGTTACACTGAAAAAAGATTAGAATAAGAAAAAGAAGTTAGATAGTAAAGGATAGAAAGATGTGAAATATATAGTGTGTGAAAAAAGAAAACGAGTAAATGAAAAAAGTTGAGAGAGAGAATAGAGAAAAGAAAAGAAAAAAAAAAAAAAAAAAGAGGAGATCATTATTTATAGTCTTGACCAACCCTCGTCCAGTCCTGAAACAGTTATTTTTTACAATTGTGTTGCACCATATGATTCCAAAAAAACGACGAATGGAGACCAACTCGTTATGAATTGGTCTGATTTATCCATTAGGAGGAATCGCATTTCCTCAAGATGAGCGGTGTCCAACATACTTGCAATCCACATTTTAAGCGTTGGTATTGATGTACCCTTCCAAAATTTAAGAATTAATTTTTTTGCTATTATTAAACCATAGTTAAGGAATAGATTTTGAGATGTGTTCAATTTATTCCCATCTTCCATTACGCCAAATATAATCATTTCAGTATTAGGTTCCATTCTTGTCTTGAATAATTTTGTAAATATTTCAAAAATATCATTCCAAAATCTATAAAGTTTTATGCAGGAGACTAAGGAGTGTGTTATAGTTGCCTTTTGGGCTAGACATTTATCACAAGTGGCGGATATATTTGGATAAAATTTGTTCAATCTTGTTTTTGAGTAATATAATCTATGTACAATTTTAAATTGAATTAAATTATGTCTTACATTAATTGAACATTTGTGAATATATATCAGGTATTTTTCCCATTTAACCTTCGTAATTTTTATCATTAGTTCCCGTTCCCACTCTTCTCTAAGTACCTCTGTCGATGGTAGGTCTATATTTAGAATACTATTATATAAATATGATATTAATTTTTGTGAGTCAGCTTCAATATTCATTGCCTCTTCCAATAAGTCAGGAGTTACTTTTTGATATCCTTGTATATATTTTTTCACAAAATCGCAAATCTGAAGATATTTAAAATATTGGTTGTTTTTCAATTTAAATTTTAATTGTAATTGTTGGAATGATAGTAAGTTTCCCATTTCATACATATCCCCGATCCTTCTAATTCCGAGACTTTCCCATTGGTTATATGTCTTATCAATAAGAGATGGTTTAAATAAAGGGTTATTCGCTATTGGCATTAACAGTGATAGATTTCTTAATTTTAAAGATAATTTTATTTGTTTCCAAATTCTTATTGTACCATATATAATTGGGTTCTTCTTATATATTGTGTTATTCAGTTTTTTTGGGGAGAAGAGGATCGTTCCTATATTACTAGGATGGCAATCCTCCTTCTCCATTTTTATCCATTCTGTCTGTTGGGTAGCACTATCCAACCAGTAAATCATATTCTTAATATGCACTGCCCAGTAATAATACATAAAATTCGGAAGTGAAAGTCCCCCGACCTCTTTTGGTTTACATAAGTGTTTTTTTGTGATTCTATGTGATCTATAGTCCCAAATATAATTAGTAATATTAGAGTCTAATTTTAAAAAAAAGTATTTTGGTATATATACCGGTATAGATTGAAATAGGTATAGTAATTGTGGTAGGAAGATCATTTTTATTGCATTTATTCTACCTAATAATGATAAGGGAAGTGTTTTCCAAAATTTAATCAACGTATTAAGTTTATTTAATAAAGGCATGAAATTAGCATTGAATAATGCTTTATATTTTCTAGTAATCTGAATACCCAAATATTTAAATTTTTCTGTTGCGATTTTAAAGGGGAACTTCAGTAAGTGTGTAGGTTCTTGAGGTTTTAATGTCATGATTTCACTTTTATTCCAGTTTATTCTATATCCAGAAAAAGACCCAAATTCCTCTATTAAGTTTAATAAATTTGGTATGCTCGTTTGTGACTTTGTAATATATAAAAGTATATCGTCTGCATATAATGAGATTTTATTCTTTGAGTCTCTGGTATTATAGCCCTGAATATTCGGATGAATTCTTATACTTTCAGCCAGGGGTTCTATCATAAGGGCAAATAGCAGGGGTGATAGTGCACATCCCTGCCTATTACCCCTTGATAGTTGAAATTTTTGAGATAACATGTTATTAGTTAAAATTCTTGCCATCGGTTTATCATATAATAATTTTACCCATCTTATAAAATTCTCTCCCATATTAAATTTTTGTAGTACTTTATATAAGTATTGCCACTCTACCTGATCAAATGCTTTCTCTGCATCCAAAGAAATAATTGATATATCTTCTTCCTCTACTTTATGCGAGTACATTATATTAAACAGACGTCTCAGATTATTAAATGAGTATCTTTTAGGTATAAACCCCGTTTGATCAGGGTTTATCAATTTACTAATATATTTGCTTAATCTTCTTGATAAAATCTTTGCTAAAATTTTCTGATCTGTATTTAAAAGTGATATAGCTCTGTACGAGCCCGGATCTTCTAAATCTTTATCTTTTTTTGGAATAAGTGTAATAGTTGATTCTGTTAGTGTTTCAGGTAGTTTGTTTTCTTTAAAAGCATGGGAGTATAAATTAAATAAATAAGGGGTTGTTATCTCCTGAAATTTTTTATAAAATTCATTATTAAAACCATCTGGTCCCGGTGTCTTACCATTTTTCAGCGATTTTATTGTTTCACCTATTTCTTTGATTGTAATTTGAGCTCCTAATTCCTCTTGTTCCAAAAGGTCCAGTATTGGAAGATTACAATTATCTAGAAATTTTTTATTTTACTATCTTCTCTTTTAATTTTAGATGTATATAAGTTTTGATAAAATTGGGCAAATCTATTATTAATATCTTTAGGTAGTATTAGTAATTCTCCTTTCTCTGATTTAATTTTGGTTATAGTATTTTCCTTTTCTTGTTTTTTCAATTGGCGAGCTAAAAGCTTATGTGGTTTGTCACCAAACTCAAAATGTTCCTGTTTTGTCATTTGGAATAGTCTTATTACCCTTGCCGATAAAATTCGATTAAGTTTAAATTTCAGTAATATTATCTTATTGTGTTTATCTGTCGTGGAATCTTTGGCATTATCCATCTCTAACTGTCTGATGTCTTGTTCTAACAACAATTGTTCTGTCTTATTCTTTTTATTTTGAAAACTTTGATATGAAATTATAATTCCTCTCATAAATGCCTTAAAAGTTTCCCATAATAAAGAAGGTAAAGTACCTGGTATATCATTTGTATCGAAAAAAAGTTCCATTTGTTGTTTTAAATATTGATAGCCTTGCACGTCATTTAAAATATGTGTATTAAACCTCCAAAAAAAATTTTTGCCCGGCATTCCCTCAAATTTTACTGAAAATGTCAATGGGAGTGATCTGAGATACTACTAATGTGGTATGTTGGGTTGTTTGTATATGGCATTAATTTCATATCCACTAAAAAATAATCAATTCTTGAATAAGTTTTATGCACCGAAGAGTAAAACGAGTATTCCCTTCCAACTGGATTAGCAGATCTCCATACATCTATTATATTCGTATTTTTTATATATGTATTTAGAAGTTCGCTAGTTTTAGATTTTAAATTACTCTTCTTTTGTTTTGCTGATTTATCTAGATATGAATCTAAAACACAGTTAAAGTCCCCCCCTATTATCACATTTTGGTAATTAAACTCTGATATTATGTCAATAATTTTATCAAAAAAGTGGGGGTTATCAAAATTCGGAGCATAAATATTTATCAAAGTTAGTGGGGTTGCATAAATTTCACCCGAAACTATAATATATCTTCCCTCTTTATCTGATATGGTATTCTTTAATTTAAAAGGAATGCCTTTCCTAATAAGAATAGCTGTACCCCTAGATTTAGAAGTAAATGAGGAGTAGTATGTTTGGCCTATCCAATTCGCCTTTAATCTTATTTGTGTTTGTTGTTTCATGTGTGTCTCCTGCAAAAACATTATGTCGCTTTTCAACGATTTTAGTTGGGCAAAAATTTTACCCCTCTTAATTGGTTCGTTGGCACCCCGTATATTCCAACTACAAAATGTAATTCCTCCATTCTTTATTTGTCTATCGTCTTGCATTGTAAATCAGGGTAATATTCCTGAATCATATGGTGCAAACAAATACCTCAGAACTTTAGGACTTGGGTGGTCATCCCGGTTTATTAGATTTATATTGCATCTCCTTCTTGTAAAGTGCCTTAGAAAAAGAAAAAAAGAATGTGATACACAATTACTTTCAAAAAAATTAAACAGATAAAAATCTTGCTTGTGCTTTAAAAAAAAAGGTGCTATTAAGGTATCTGAGGGAAGATACCTTAAAGACGAATAGCCATCAACGATGGCTAAAAATGTATAGACCTCCGTGATGTTGTTATACATTGAGCTCCTCCCCCTTGGCGAATCCTCATAAAAAGTTACATATCGTTTCATATTGTGTTTTTTCTTATATGAGTTTATCAAATCAGTGCTAGTGACAGCCGAGAGAAAAAAGAGACATAAGGAATAAAAAAACAAAACAAATATAGAACAAACATATACACGATTATATAAGTATATATGTCCCTCTAATTTATCCAATCTTAATCTAATCTAAACTTTCCCATATATATCCACCCTGTATTCTTACATAATATCCCATTCTATAACTACCATACATCATACAAGCTGGTACCAAAGGGTTAACTACCGTACAAGCAGGTGCCAAGGGGTTAAACTTTGAGCTTTGCATCCAAGGTTGAATATAACCAAGCTCTCTGAATAACACATTCCAACGAGATAAGCTTTATAATTGTCTGGGTAGCTCGGCCATTTTAATCAGTTCAGAACTTTGTAAAAAGTTCAGATTTCTTCATTGTCGGCAGCTTGACCCGATGTTTTCTTAACGATATCCTCTGCATACTTTAAAGCTTTTCCGGGAGCTGCAAATGAGCGTTCAACGCCGTTATAAGTTATCTTCATTTTTCCGGGAAACAAAATTCCATATCTTACTCCCGGGACTTCCCTCAAAGTGTGTCTTGCCGGTGTAAACAATCTCATTTTCTGGACTACCTCAGGAGAGTAATCGCGAAATATTCGCACATCATCCCCACGGTATGTCAGCTTCTTCCCATGAGTGATCTTTTTCAATATAAATTCCACTGAAGAGATGTCACGGAATTTCACAATTATCTGTCTTGAATCATTTGTTCCTCTTCCAACTCGTTTAGCGACGTCTGTTCTTGGTTCTTCCGACAATTCCAACACATCTTTGAGTAAGTCAGTAACGAAAGTACATGTTTGAGATTCATGTCCCTCTCGTCCTTCCTTTACTCCGAGAATCCTCAGGTTATATCTCCGATTTCCTGATTCCAGGTCCAGACATTTATCAGTCATTCTTCCAAGTTTTTCCTCTTCAGTTTTCTGTGATTGTTTCAAATTCTTTATTTCCGAGACAATCTCTTTTATCTCATTCTCCATCTCTTCCATTATGTCATCCAGCTTTCCGATATCATCACTTACACCTTTAAATTTCTTGTTGTAATCATTTTCAATTCTGACACACTCTGATTTTAATCTCCTATCAAATTCCTTATACTGCTTTTTGAGTTCTTTTAACTCACTGCAAGTATTATCAATTTTTTGAGAAATACTCTCCATGTTAGTTTCCATACTCTGTTTATTACTTTCCATGTGAGACTCAATACTTTGCATCTTCTCCAGTGTCATGTTAATTGTAGCAGTCATATCTAAAAGCATTTGCTTCACCTCTTTCTCCTTCTTGTCTCCTTTTGTTGCCATTTCAAGCAGAGACCCTTGGCTGTAAGAATCTTCTTCTTCTGTCGTTTGCAGAGTATCCAAAACTTCCTCGAGCTGAAGGCTGATAGTATTTTTCTCTGGCGCCCTTGAACGATTATCTCTGCTCATTTAAACTCATTTAAACACCCGATTTCACCATTAATCTCCCCGATTTTCACGTCACCTTCTGATGATAACACCCTTACACAACACCAGGCGACTTCGGTGAGTTTTTAAAAAAAATCGGTGCTGACTTAAACGACTTTTACAATCTTTTTCGGGGGAGAAGCTCAGTGCCGCGCCTTAATTCTCCATGACGCCGCCGGAAGTCTCCAACATTTTATTCTTTAACAAGAATTAACAGAATTATGAACTAACAGAATTATGAATCTAACCCTATATCACACAAAAAGTTCCCCCGCAATGTCAATTACCCTGCGAGTCGGGTCGGTTCCGGTTACTACAAAATCAACTCAAACACTGCTTGTGAGCCATTTAAAAAGAAATGATTTAAAAAACATTAAAAAAGACAATTACCAGAGTCAAATTTTATTCTTGACAAGAAGTATGAACTGACAGAATTATGAATCTAACCCTATATCACACACACAAACTGTTGCCCCGCAACATTGATTACACTGCGAGTCGGGTCGGGTCAGGTAGGCTCAGGTTACTAAAATGGGCGGGGAAAAATGCCCAGGATCCCCTCCGTAGCGTACTACACGTCAGCCCATTGCATTTCGCAGGAGTAGCCTATCTTGCTCCGCTATAAGATCTTTGCTTCGAGCCAGCACCGCCCTGGCCACACTCTCATCTCGCTGCTACCACCGGGAAGAAGGTACAGGAAGCCTGAAAACTGCATCGGCCATACATCCATTAAACACTCCAACCTCCAAATACACTCCAAACTATTTAAACTTGGGGGAATTATCTTTTGACTTTGCACTACCATTTTCTATTTATTCATGTGTGTTTGTTTTTATATAATAATAATAATAATAATAATATCTTTTATTGTCATTGCACGTCAGTGCAACGAGATTTAGTATGCAGCTCCACTGATGTACAAGAAAGGTAAATAAATACAATACATAAATAAGCACGCTGAATTGATTGACGTGACCATCTGAGGGAGACTGTCCAAAGGGGGTGGGTGGGGGGGCACTCATTAGGGCCGGTTCAGAGCCGCTATAGCTCTTGGGATAAAACTGTTCCTGAGTCTGGAGGTTCGGGCGTAGAAGGCCTTGTAACGTCTGCCGGAGGGAAGTAGTTGAAACAGACCGTGGCAGGGGTGTGATGAGTCCTTATGGATGCTGAGGGCCTTCCTGAGGCACCGCGTGTGGTAGATGCCCTCCAACGCTGGTAGCTCTGTCCCGATGATCCGCTGCGCTCTGTTGACGACGAGCTGAAGAGCTCTCCTCTCCGCCTCCGTGCAACTGAGATACCACACAGAGATGCCATACGTTAGTATGCTCTCTGTGGTGCAGCGGTAGAACGTTGTCAGCAGCTGTTGGGGCAGACCAGTCTTTTTTAATGTCCTCAGGAAGAACAGTCGTTGCTGTGCCTTCTTGACCAGCGCGGCGGTGTTCGTGGACCATGTGAGGTCTTCTGAAAAGTGAGTGCCCAGAAACTTAAAGCTGGACACTCTCTCCACACTTTCCCCGTAAATGGAGATTGGGGCGTATTCTCCAGAATGGGACCTCCTGAAGTCAATAATCAGCTCCTTGGTCTTGGAGGTGTTTAGTGCCAAGTTGTTATTGGCGCACCAGTCCGCCAGGTTCTGCACCTCCGCTCTGTAGTTTGTTTCATCACCGTTGGTGATCAGCCCAATCACTGTTGTGTCGTCTGCAAATTTCACGATGGTGTTGGTGTCGAATGCAGGGACACAGTCGTGAGTGACGAGGGAGTAGAGCATGGGGCTTAGTACACAACCCTGTGGTGTGCCGGTGCTCAGGGTGATGGTGGAGGACAGGTGCGGGCACAGTCTCACTGCCTGCGGTCGCTCCGTGAGAAAGTTCAGGATCCAAGCGCATATCGGTGAGCTGAGGCCTAGCTGGTGGAGTTTGGTGGTGAGCTTGGTGGGGATGACCGTATTGAATGCAGAGCTATAGTCAATGAAGAGCATCCTCACATACGTGCCCTGTCTGTCCAG
Source organism: Amblyraja radiata (assembly GCF_010909765.2). Classification (NCBI taxonomy): domain Eukaryota; kingdom Metazoa; phylum Chordata; class Chondrichthyes; order Rajiformes; family Rajidae; genus Amblyraja; species Amblyraja radiata. Next base: position 41,898 of record NW_022630634.1, on the reverse strand, counting down.
GTGAGTCAGGACAGTGTGAAGGGCCAGAGAGATGGCATCCTCTGTCGATCTATTTGCCCTGTATGCAAATTGATGGGAGTCCAGTGAGGCAGGGATGCTGGATTTAATATGGGAGAGGACCAGCCTTTCGAAGCACTTCATAGGGATTGGAGTCAGGGCAACCGGCCGGTAGTCGTTGAGGTTGGTGATTTTGGACTTTTTCGGCACCGGCACTTTGGTGGCTGTTTTCAGGCACTTGGGGACCGTTGCCAGAGATAGAGATAGATTGAAGATACACTGACGTTGTTTGTTTTTATATACACTGACGTGGGTTTTACAGAGCCGTGTGCTGCTGCAAGCAAGTATTTTGTTGTTCTGTTTCGGGACATAACCATATAACCATATAACAATTACAGCACGGAAAAAGGCCAACTCGGCCCTTCTAGTCCGTGCCGAACACTTATTCTCACCTAGCCCCATCTACCTGCACTCAGACCATAACCCTCCATTCCTTTCCCGTATATATTCCCATCCGATTTATTTTTAAATGATAAAATCGAACCTGCCTCCACCACTTCCACTGGAAGCTCATTCCACACAGCTACCACTCTCTGAGTAAAGAAGTTCCCCCTCATGTTACTCCTAAACTTCTGTCCCTTAATTCTCAGGTCATGTCCTCTTGTTTGAACCTTCCCTACTCTCAATGGGAAAAGCTTATCCACGTCAACTCTGTCTATCCCTCTCATCATTTTAAAGACCTCTATCAATCCCCCCTTAACCTTCTGCGCTCCAAAGAATAAAGACCTAACTTGTTCAACCTTTCTCTGTAACTTAGTTGCTGAAACCCAGGCAATATTGTAGTAAATCTCCTCTGTACCCTCTCTATTTTGTTGACATCCTTCCTATAATTAGGCGACCAAAATTGTGCACCATATTTCAGAATTGGCCTCACCAATACCTTGTACAATTTTAACATTACATCCCAACTTCTATACTCAATGCTCTGATTTATAATAATAATAATAATAATAATGGATGGGATTTATATAGCGCCTTTCTAATACTCAAGACGCTTTACATCGCATTATTCATTCACTCCTCAGTCACACTCGGTGGTGGTAAGCTACTTCTGTAGCCACAGCTGCCCTGGGGCAGACTGACGGAAGCGTGGCTGCCATTCTGCGCCTACGGCCCCTCCGACCACCACCAATCACTCACACACATTCACACACAGGCAAAGGTGGGTGAAGTGTCTTGCCCAAGGACACAACGACAGTATGCACTCCAAGCGGGATTCGAACCCGCCAGCCGAACATTTAGCCCATTGTGCCATCTGTCGTCCCTTACGTCCCTTACGTAGAATAGCAGGGGCAGCTATAAATTTATATAGGCCAGCACACCAAAAGCTTTCTTTACCACCCTATTACATGAGATTCCACCTTCAGGGATCCGTGCACAGTTATTCCCAGATCCCTCTGTTCAACTGCATTCCTCAACTCACTACCATTTACCAGGGACGCCCTATTTTGATTTGTCCTGCCAAGATGTAGCACCTCACACTTATCAGCATTAAACTCCATCTGTCATCTTTCAGCCCACTCTTTCCTAATGGCCTAAATCTCTCTGTAGACTTTGAAAATCTACTTCATTATCCACAACCTATCTTAGTATCATCTGCATACTTACTAATCCAATTTACCACACCATCATCCAGATCATTGATGTACATGACAAACAACAGTGGACCCAACACAGATCCATATGGCACCCCACTAGTCACCGGCCTTCAACCTGACAAACAGCCATCCACCATTACTCTCTGGCATCTCCCATTCAGCCACTTTTGAATCCATCTTGCTACTCCACCATTAATACCCAACAATTGAACCTTCTTAACCAACCTTCCATGAGGAACCTTTTCAAAGGCCTTTCTGAAGTGCATATATACAACATCCACTGCTTTACCCTCATCAATTTCCCGAGTAACCTCTTCAAACAATTCAAGAATATTAGTCAAACATGACCTTCCAGGCACAAATCCATGTTGACTGTTCCTAATCAGACCCTGTTTATCCAGATACTTATATATATTATCTCTAAGTATCCTTTCCATTAATTTGCCCACCACTGACGTCAAACTAACAGGTCTATAATTGCTAGGTTTACTCTTAGAACCATTTTTAAACAATGGAACAACATGCGCAGTACGCCAATCCTCCAGCACCATTCCCGTTTCTAATGACAATTGAAATATTTCTGTCATAGCCCCTGCTATTTCTACAATAACTTCCCGCAATGTCCTAGGGAATATCCTGTCAAGACCTGGAGACTTATCCAATTTTTATATTTTTCAAAAGTGTCAGTACTTCCTCTTTTTTGAATCTCATAGTTTCCATAGCTACTCTACTTGTTTCCCTTACCTCACATAATTCAAAATTCCTTCTCCTTCGTGAATACCGAAGAAAAGACATTGTTCAATATCTCCCCCATCTGTTTTGGCTCTGCAGATAGCTGTCCACTCTGACTCTCTAATGGACCAATTTTATCCCTCGTTATCCTTTTGCGATTAATATAGCTGTAGAAACCCTTTGGATTTACTTTCACCTTACAGCAACCTCATATCTTCTTTTATCTTTTCTATTTTCGTTCCTAAGATTCTTTTTACATTCTTTATACTCCTCAAGCACCTCATTTACTCCATGCTGCCTATAATTATTGTATATGTCTCTCTTTTTCCGAACCAATTGTCCAATTTCCCTTGAAAACCACGAACAGGGACATAAAGATTCTGTATTCTTAAAATGTCATCTTTAAATGTCCTCCATTTCCCATTCATATCCTTCCCATCAAACAAAATGTCCCAATTCACTCCTTTTAAATCCTTTCGCATCTCCTCAAAGTTAGCCTTTCTCCAATCAAAAATCTCAACCCTAGGTCCAGTACTGACCCTCTCCATAATTATATTGAAACTAATCGTATTGTGATCACTGGACCCGAAGTGTTCCCCAACACATACCTCCGCCACCTGACCCGTCTCATTTCCTAACAGGAGGTCCAGCACTGCCCCTTCTCTAGTAGGTACCTCAATGTATTGCTGCAAAAACTATCTTGCACACATGTTACAAACTCCAAACCATCCAGCCCATTTACAGAATGTGTTTCCCAGTCTATGTGTGGAAAATTGAAATCTCCCTCAATCACTACCTTGTGCTTACTACTAATATCTGCGATCTCCTTACATATTTGCTCTTCCAATTCTCGCTCCCCATTTGGCGGTCTATAATACACCCCTATAAGTGTTGCTACACCCTTCCCATTTCTCAGTTCCACCCAAATAGCCTCCCTAGACGAGGCCTCTAATCTATCCTGCCAAAGCACTGCTGTAATATCTACCCTGACAAGAAATGCAACACCTCCACCTCTTGCCCCTCCAATTCTATCACACATGAATCAACGAAATCCTGGAATATTTAGTTTCCAATCACAGCCCTCCTGCAACCATGTTTCACTGATCGCCACAACATCATACTTCCAGGTGTCAATCCAGACTCTAAGCTCATCCACCTTTCTTACAATGCTCCTAGCATTAAAATATACACATTTAAGAAACCCACCCCCTCGGATTCTCTGTTTATTATCTTTTTCTTCTTTCTCCCCTACATTGGCATATGGCAACAAATCACTCTTGACTCTAAAATCTAGTTTAGAAAAACAGGTCCTTCGGCCCACCGAGTCCGCGCCGACCCGCGATCCCCGCACATTAGCACTATCCTACACACACGAGGGACAATTTACATTTACAACAAGGCCACTTAAACTATAAACCTGTACGTCAAGAGAGTTTTATTGTCATACTAGTGCGGACCCGTTGTGTCTGTTTCTCTAACGCGCGTTTGCGGGGGAGGGGAGGGGGGCTGCGGCATCACACTAACACTAACCACCCCCCAAACACACAGGTGGGGGAGAGGGGAGAGGGAGACGGGGTGTGGAGAGGGGAGTGTGAAAAGAGGGGAGAGAGGGAGGAGGAAACGAGATTTGGGAGGGAGAGGAGAGCGGAGTAGGGGGAGAGGAGAGCGGAGTAGGGGGAGAGAGAGGGGGACGGGGAGGCGGAGGAGAGTGGGGAGTGGGAAGGGGAGGTGATAGGGATTGGGAGGGGAAGAGAGGTGTGGGGGAAAGTGGAGGGAGGGGAGGAGGGAGATGGGGTAGGAGAGGGAGGGGGAAGAGTGTGGAGGGAGGGGTGGGGGGAGAGAGGGGGAACAGTGGGGAGGGAGAGTGGGAGTGGGAGGGGGAGGGGGGAGAGAAGTGGAATAGTGGGGAGGGAGGGGAGAGAGCTAGGGGGTGGTGGAAGAGGATCAGAGGGTTAGGGCAAAGGGGTAGGGAAAGAGATAGGAGGGAAGGGGAAGGGAGGGGGAAGAGGGGGAGAGAGAGAGGGGTGGTGGAGGAAGAGCGGTGGGGTAAGGGGGAGAGGTGGAAGAGGGACAGAGGAGTAGGGGGAAGGGGGCGGGGGGAAGAGGGAAGGGGGTGGGGTAGAGAGGGAAGGGGGTGGGGGAGAGAGGGATGGGATGGGAGGAGTATGGGCAGGAGAGGGATGAGGCGAGGGAGATGGAGAGGAGAGTGGAGAGAGGGGAGGGGTAGAGCGGTGTGGGGGAGGGGAGGAGGGAGATGGGGTAGGGGAGAGAGGGGGAAGAGTGTGGAGGGAGGGGGAAGAGTGGCAATGGAGAAGGGGGGTGGGGAGAGAGGGATGGGGTTGGGAGGAGGTGAGAAGGAGAGGGGTGAGGAGAGCGGGGAGAAGAGGGGGAGGGGAGGAGAGAGGGGAGGGGGAGAGAGGTGTGGGGGAGGAGGCAGATGGGGTAGGGGAGAGAGGGGGAGGAAGAAGGGGGGTGGGGGAGAGAGGGATGGGGTGGGAGGAGGAGGGGAGGAGAAGGACAGAGGTGAGGAGAGGGAGATGGAGGAGAGGGGTGGGAGAGGGGAGGATAGAGGGATGGGGAGGGGGTGAGAGGTGTGGGGGGATGGAGGGGAGGAGGGAGTTGGGGTAGGGGAGGGAGGGGGAAGAGTGTGGAGGGAGGGGGAAAGGGGTGGGGGGAAGAGGGGTGGGGGTGGGAGATGGAGAGGGGGAGGAGAGAGGATTGGGGGACGGGACGAGAGAGGAGAGGGGGAGAGAGGTTAGGAGGGAAAGTGGGAGGGGGAGGGGGATAGAAGTGGAAGAGTGGGGAAGTAGGAAGGGGAGAGGGGTAGGGGGAGTGGTGGAAGAGGAACAGAGGGGTAGGAGAAGGTGTGGGTGGAGAGAGGGGAGGGAGGGGGAAGGGAGGGGGAGAGAGATGGGTGGGGGAGAAAGCGAGGTGGGGAGGGAAATGAAGAGTGGTGGGGTAAGGGGGGAGAAGTGGAAGAGTGGGGAGGGAGGGGTACGGGGAGTGGTGGAAGGGGGACAGAAGGTTAAGGCAAGGCAACTTTATTTATATAGCTCATTTCATACACGAGGCAGACTCAAAGTGCTTCACATAAAACATGTCATACAATAAAATGAAATAATAAAATGAAATAAAATAGAAGAATTAAAATAAAATAAAAGCAAAATTAAAAATGCATTATAAAAAGTGCAAAAGTTAAAAGTGCAATGTAGTTAAGATTTAGCTGAAAGCTAAAGTAAACATAAAAGTTTTCAGTCTTGTTTTAAAAGTGGTCAAAGTTGAGGCAAGTCTTAAATCTTCAGGAAGTTTATTCCAGCTATTTGTTGCATAGTAACTAAATCCTGCTTTCCCATGTTTTGTATTTACTCTGGGAATCACTAACAGATTGGTCTCAGAAGATCTTAGCGGTCTAGAAGGCTTATATAGTGGAAGCATGTCAGTGATATACTTTGGCCCTAAACCATGTAGTGATTTATAGGTGAGCAGCAGGATTTTAAAATCAATTCTCTGACATATAGGGGGCCAATGTAAGGATTTAAGAATTGGTGTAATGTATTCAAATTTTTTGGTCTTTGTTAGAACTCTAGCAACAGCGTTCTGAACAAGCTGTAGCTGCCTGACAGTTTTTTTCGGAAGACCTGCAAGGAAACCGTTACAATAATCTAGCCTACTAGTAATAAAGGCATGTACAAGTTTTTCTAAGTCTTGAGCTGACACGAGTCCTCTTAATCTTGCTACGTTTTTGAGGTGATAGTAGGCCGATTTTGTTATTGATTTGATGTGACTGTCGAAATGTAAATCTGAATCCATAATAACCCCGAGATTTCTGGCTTTGTTTGAAGTTTTCAGGGACAGAGAGTGAAGGTTAAGCCTTTCTTTTTTAGCACCAAAAACAATTATCTCCGTTTTGTCCTTATTTAGTTGGAGGAAATTTTGGCACATCCAGTCTTTGACTTGCTCAATGCACTGGCACAGCAGATCTGAATAAGGGGGGTGGGGTGTCGAATGGGCTAGTGGAGGATGGAGTTAAAGGGAAAGGGTTTCTTAAATGTGTGAGCGTAGAGACAGAGGGGTGTAAAATGAGGGTAGACGCAATAGGTAGCAAGGTGAAAAGTAAAAGTGGCAGGCCGGAAAATCCAGGGCAAAAATCAAAAAGGGCCACTTTTCAACAAAATTGTATAAGGGGTAAGAGTGTTGTAAAAACAAGCCTGAAGGCTTTGTGTCTCAATGCAAGGAGCATTCGTAATAAGGTGGATGAGTTGAATGTGCAGATAGCTATTAATGACTATGATATAGTTGGGATCACGGAGACATGGCTCCAGGGTGACCAAGGCTGGGAGCTGAACATCCAGGGATATTCAATATTCAGGAGGGATAGAGAGAAAGGAAAAGGAGGTGGGGTAGCGTTGCTGATTAGAGAGGAGATTAACGCAATAGAAAGGAAGGACATTAGTTTGGAGGATGTGGAATCGGTATGGGTAGAGCTGTGTACAGGCCACCTAACAGCAGTAGTGAAGTTGGAGATGGTATCAAACAGGAAATTAGAAATGCGTGCGACAAAGGCAAAACCGTTATAATGGGTGACTTCAATCTACATATAGATTGGGTGAATCAAATTGGCAGGGGTGCTGAGGAAGAGGATTTTTTGGTATGTATGCGGGATAGTTATCTAAATCAACATGTAGAGGAACCAACGAGAGAGCAGGCTATTTTAGACTGGGTGTTGAGTAATGAGGAAGGGTTAGTTAGCAGTCTTGTTGTACGTGCCCCCTTGGGCAAGAGTGACCATAATATGGTTGAGTTCTTCATTAGGATGGAGAGTGACATTGTTAATTCAGAAACAATGGTTCTGAACTTAAAGAAAGGTAACTTTGAGGGTATGAGACGTGAATTGGCCAAGATTGACTGGCAATTAATTCTAAAAGGGTTGACGGTGGATATGCAATGGAAGACATTTAAAGACTGCATGGATGAACTACAAAAATTGTTCATCCCAGTTTGGCAAAAGAATAAATCAGGGAAGGTAGTGCATCCGTGGATAACAAGGGAAATCAGGGATAGTATCAAAGCGAAGGATGATGCGTACAAATTAGCCAGAAAAAGCAGCATACCGGAGGACTGGGAGAAATTCAGAGACCAGCAGAGGAGGACAAAGGGCTTAATTAGGAAAGGAAAAATAGATTATGAAAGAAAACTGGCAGGGAACATAAAAACTGACTGCAAAAGTTTTTATAGATATGTGAAAAGAAAGAGATTAGTTAAAACAAATGTAGGTCCCTTGCAGTCAGAAACGGGTGAGTTGATCATGGGGAACAAGGATATGGCGGACCAATTGAATAACTACTTTGGTTCCGTCTTCACTAAGGAAGACATAAATAATCTGCCGGAAATAGCAGGGGGCCGCGGGTCAAAGGAGTTGGAGGAATTGAGTGAAATCCAGGTTAGCCGGGAAGTGGTGTTGGGTAAATTGAATGGATTAAAGGCCGATAAATCCCCAGGGCCAGATAGGCTGCATCCCAGAGTACTTAAGGAAGTAGCTCCAGAAATAGTGGATGCATTAGTAATAATCTTTCAAAACTCTTTAGATTCTGGAGTAGTTCCTGAGGATTGGCGGGTAGCAAACGTAACCCCACTTTTTAAGAAGGGAGGGAGAGAGAAAACGGGGAATTACAGACCAGTTAGTCTAACATCGGTAGTGGGGAAACTGCTAGAGTCAGTTATTAAAGATGGGATAGCAGCACATTTGGAAAGTGGTGAAATCATTGGACAAAGTCAGCATGGATTTACAAAAGGTAAATCATGTCTGACGAATCTTATAGAATTTTTCGAGGATGTAACTAGTAGCGTGGATAGGGGAGAACCAGTGGATGTGGTGTATCTGGACTTCCAGAAGGCTTTCGACAAGGTCCCACATAAGAGATTAGTTTACAAACTTAAAGCACACGGCATTGGGGGTTCAGTATTGATGTGGATAGAGAACTGGCTGGCAAACAGGAAGCAAAGAGTAGGAGTAAACGGGTCCTTTTCACAATGGCAGGCAGTGACTAGTGGGGTACCGCAAGGCTCAGTGCTGGGACCCCAGCTATTTACAATATATATTAATGATCTGGATGAGGGAATTGAAGGCAATATCTCCAAGTTTGCGGATGACACTAAGCTGGGGGGCAGTGTTAGCTGTGAGGAGGATGCTAGGAGACTGCAAGTTGACTTGGATAGGCTGGGTGAGTGGGCAAATGTTTGGCAGATGCAGTATAATGTGGATAAATGTGAGGTTATCCATTTTGGTGGCAAAAACAGGAAAGCAGACTATTATCTAAATGGTGGCCGACTAGGAAAAGGGGAGATGCAGCATGGTACACCAGTCATTGAAAGTGGGCATGCAGGTGCAGCAGGCAGTGAAGAAAGCGAATGGTATGTTAGCTTTCATAGCAAAAGGATTTGAGTATAGGAGCAGGGAGGTTCTACTGCAGTTGTACAGGGTCTTGGTGAGACCACACCTGGAGTATTGCGTACAGTTTTGGTCTCCAAATCTGAGGAAGGACATTATTGCCATAGAGGGAGTGCAGAGAAGGTTCACCAGACTGATTCCTGGGATGTCAGGACTGTCTTATGAAGAAAGACTGGATAGACTTGGTTTATACTCTCTAGAATTTAGGAGATTGAGAGGGGATCTTATAGAAACTTACAAAATTCTTAAGGGGTTGGACAGGCTAGATGCAGGAAGATTGCTCCCGATGTTGGGGAAGTCCAGGACAAGGGGTCACAGCTTAAGGATAAGGGGAAAATCCTTTAAAACCGAGATGAGAAGAACTTTTTTCACACAGAGAGTGGTGAATCTCTGGAACTCCCTGCCACAGAGGGTAGTCGAGGCCAGTTCATTGGCTATATTTAAGAGGGAGTTAGATGTGGCCCTTGTGGCTAAGGGGATCAGAGGGTATGGAGAGAAGGCAGGTACGGGATACTGAGTTGGATGATCAGCCATGATCATATTGAATGGCGGTGCAGGCTCGAAGGGCCGAATGGCCTACTCCTGCACCTAATTTCTATGTTTCTATGTTTCTATCTATGGGGCGATAGTCATTTGGTGATAGCGCTACATAGATTTGAGTGTCATCGGCATAGCAGTGGTGGTCAATATTATTATATCGCATGATTTGCCCTAGTGGGAGCATGTAGATGTTGAATAAAGAGGGCCCTAAGATCGAACCTTGCGGGACTCCACACGTCACGTTGGTTGGCTCTGATACAAAGTCGCCAATGGAAACAAAATAGTTCCTATCTTGTAGATATGACCTGAACCAACTTAAGACTGTGCCTGAAAGCCCCACCCATTTTTCCAACCTGTCCAAAAGTATTGAGTGATCAACAGTGTTCGAATGCAGCACTGAGGTCTAATAGCATTAATATTGAAACTTTGCCAGAGTCTGTGTTAAGACGGATGTCGTTTACAACTTTAATAAGGGCGGTCTCGGTGCTATGAAGAGGTCGAAATCCTGACTGGAAGTAGTTGTAGCAGCCAGTTGAAGCCAGGAAGTGATTAAGTGATTAAGTTGCTGGAGGACAACTTTCTCAATGATTTTACTTATGAAAGATAGGTTTGATATTGGTCTATAGTTGTTAATAATAGAGGCATCTAGGCTCCGCTTTTTAAAAGGGTTTAATAACTGCAGTTTTCAGGGCTTTTGGGAAATTGCCTGATTGAAGAGAGCTGTTAACTATTTGCAGTATGTCTATTGCTTGTATTTGCAGTATGTCTATAGGTGTCCTTGAGACTCTTGAAAGGCGCCCATAAATAAAATAAATAATAATAAAATAATAATAAATAAAATGTATTATTATTATTATTATTGCTAGGCAGTCAAAAACATTCTTAAAGAAGTTGGTAGGTAAAGCATCAAGGCAGCAGGTGGATGGCCTTAGTTGTGTCACCGTTTCCACAAGAGTTTTAGAGTCTATGACATTAAAGCATGTCATCATTGCCATGTTACTTTTGCCTAAACAGGGTGGTGATCCAACATTTTTGCTTGAAGCGGAGATATTGATGGCACGTCTGATGCCTTCAATTTTATCAGTATAAAAGAATGCAAACTCATTGCATTTCTGCGTGGAATGGAGTTCAGGTGGCATTTGTGTTGGGGGGTTGGTCAGTCTGTCAACAGTTGCAAATAGGGTTTTTGCCTTATTAGTGTTGTTGTTAATGATATTGGAGAAAAATGTTTCTCTAGCACTTTTTAAGTATAAATTGTAGGCACGGAGGTTCTCTTTATAGATGTCATGGTGAATATGAAGTTTTGTTTTCCGCCAGATGCGTTCAGCTTTCCGGCATTCTCTTTTCTGGGCTGTTACAAAAGCAGCTTTTCTCCAGGGTGCCTTTTGCTTACCAGAAATCGTTTTAACCGTAACAGGTGCAATGACATCTATAACTTTCACAATTTTGGAATTAAAGTTATCTACAAGATCATCAGCAGAACATGTGTTTAGAGTTGGCAACAAGGAGATGGCATTTTTAAAGAGTACATTAGAATGTTCATTTATATACCGTTTTTTGACAATATTTGATTTTGTCTGTATGTCGGGAATAAAAGATATATTAAAGAAAACACAGAAGTGGTCAGACAATGAAGGATCAGTCATGAAAATATCAGAAACATTGAGACCCTTTGTGATAATCAAGTCCAGGGTGTGCCCCTTACAATGAGTAGCCTCTTTCACATGTTGAGACAGGTCAAATGTGTCTAAAATAGTAAAAGGTTATTTTGCACCCTTGTCATTCAAATCATCAGTATGAAAATTAAAATCACCAGTTATAACTAGACAGTCAAAGTCAGTGGAGATGCTAGACAATAATTCTGTAAAGTCATCGAAAAAATTAGCATAATATTTAGGTGGCCGATAAATAATTAATAGGAGAACTCTGGGGGAACATTTCAATACAACACAAAGGTATTCGAATGATGGAAAATCACCAAGTGACATCTGTTTCCCCTGAAATACATTTTAAAATATAGCAGCAACCCCTCCACCTCTTGTTCCAGATCTACATACATCAAAAAAGTTATAGTTGGGAGGAGCTGTCTCGATCAGAATGGTTGCACTGTTATTTTGTTCTAGCCATGTTTCAGTTAAAAACATAAAATCCAGTTTAGAGGTGGTAATAAAATCGTTGACTAAAAATGATTTGTTATCCAGAAGACAGAATTTATGACCAATCGGAGCAGAAGGCGTCCAACCCAAGTATACGAATCCAGCGAGTCAGATGAGGATTGGACACCTAAACTTCTGACAAAAAATCCACAACGTAATTTAAATCTGTTTGAAATATTAAATGCAGTTTTTCAAATATAAAATTGATTCTAATCAATTTGGCCATTAGCCTATGGAATCTGTTGTAAGGGTGATTTTATTCTTATCTTTTTTGAGTGGTGGAATATTTGTTAAATTTAATATATTTTTCCAAATGTGTTATTCATTAAGTACAAATTTTTACTGTTGTGGTATTTTGCTTATTTTAAATTCAACAACATTAGATATATCCAGAATTTCCAAATATATTTTTATTGTTGAAAGAGAGACAATTGTTCCCACATTTTCCCACATTTGCTGACAATGTCAAAGTTCATTTCAGAGTAGAGTATGAAAGGTGAGAGCTCACTGAAATATTGCACACTAGGCTGTTACTGCTTTTATTAGTAGTTGATTTGAGTATCTCAGTTAATAATGCGATGGAAGAAATAATCGAGAAGAAGTAAAATCTATTTATTTGTGACCTTATGAATCAGTTTCAACAAAATATCTCATCACAGGTCACGTCATATACAGGGGGGGACAAAAGAGATTTGTGAGGAGCCACTGAAGTAACAAAGGAAGGCACAGTGTTGGTTAAAAGCAAAGATTATTGAGCTCTGCTCTTCAGTCTGAAGAAGGGTTTCGGCCCGAAACGTTGCCTATTTCCTTCGCTCCATAGATGCTGATGCACTCGCTGAGTTTCTCCAGCATTTTTGTGCACCTTCGATTTTCCAGCATCTGCAGTTCCTTCTTGAACGCTCTATAATATTTGGGTCTGGGTGCCCGTCTGTAGCGCCTCCTGGTGGCGAGAGACCACGGTGCAGCTGCTCTGGTTATCCAACAGTAGCGCCTCCTGGCGGCGGGAGACCGCGGTACAAGGATGGAGTTAAAGGGAAAGCGAATACAGGAAAAGTTAATAAAGACACCAGAATTAACGGGGCAGAAAGCTGAGGGAGGGGTTGGAAAGTATCGCCAAGTGAAATCGGAATCAATGTGAAAGGTGAGAGGAGTAATGATTGCACGAATTATAAGGAATAAAGTGGACGAGCTTGAGGCTCAGTTAGAAATTGACAAGTATGATGTTGTGGGAATTAAAGAGACATGGCTGCAAGAGGGCCAGGGCTGGGAACTGAATATTCAGAGTTTAAACGTCCTATCGAAAAGACAAACAAGTGGGCAGAGTGGGTGGGGTTGCCCTGTTGGTGAGGAATGAAATTCAGTCCCTTACGAGGGGTGACATTGAAACAGAAGAACTGAAGTCAGTATGGATAGAACTAAGGAATTGTAATGGTAAAAAGACCCTAATGGGACTTATCTACAGGCCGCCAAACAGTAGCCTGGATATAGGGTGCAAGTAAATCAAGATTTAAAATTTGCATGTAGCAAAAGTAATGCTTTACATAAGGAAGTACAGCAGGGTACTTTAGGAACTGGCTCTAGAAATTGTGGATGCATTGGTGATAATGTTCTATAGACTCAGGATCAGTTCCTGTGAATTTTAGGGTAGCTAATGTTATCCCACTTTTTAAGAAAGGCGGGAGAGAGAGAAAACAGAGAATTATAGACCAGTTAGCCTGACATCGGTGGTGGGGAAGATGCTGGAGTCAATTATAAAAGACGAGATAGCCGAACATTTGGATAGCAGTAACAGGATCGGTCCGAGTCAGCATGGATTTACGAAGAGGATATCATGCTTGACTAAACTTCTGGAATCTTTGAAGATGTAACTGGGAAAATGGACAAGGGAGAGCCAGTGGATGTAGTGTACCTGGACTTTCAGAAAGCATTTGATAAGGTCCCACATAGGAGATTAGTGGGCAAAATTAGGGCACATGGTATTGGGGGTAGAGTGCTGACATGGATAGAGAAGTGGTTGGCAGACAGGAGACAAAGAGTAGGGATTAATGGGTCCCTTTCAGAATGGCAGGCATTGACTTGTGGGGTACCGTAAGGCTCGGTGCTGGGACCGCACCTATTTACAATATACATCAATGATTTGGATGAAGGGATTCAAAGTAACATTAGCAAATTTGCAGTTGACACAAAGCTGGGTGGCAGTGTGAACTGTGAGGAGGATGCTATGAGAATGCAGGGTGACGGACAGGTTGGGGGAGTGGGCAGCTGCATGGCAGATGAAGTTTAATGTGGATAAATGTGACGTTATCCACATTGGTACGAAAAACAGGAAGGCAGATTACTATCCAAATGGCGTCAAGTTGGGAAAAGGGGAAGTACAATGGGATCTGGGGGTCTTTGTACATCAGTCTATGAAAGTAAGCATGCAGGTACAGCAGGCAGTGAAGAAAGCGAATGGCATGTTGGCGTTTATAACAAGAGGAATCGAATATAGGAGCAAAGTGGTCCTTCTGCAGTTGTACAGAGCCCAAGTGAGACCACACCTGGAATATTGTGTGCAATTGTGTTCCCTTAATTTGAGGAAGGACATTATTTCTATTGAGGGAATGCAGCGTAGGTTTACAAGGTTAATTCCCGGAATGGCGGGACTGTCATATGCCGAGAGAATGGAGCAGCTGGGCTTATACACTCTGGAGTTCAGAAGGGGATCTCATTGAAACATATAAGATTGTTTACGGCTTGGACACACTAGAGGCAGGAAACATGTTCCCGATGTTGGGGGAGTCCAGAACCAGGGGCCAGTTTGAGAATAAGCAGTAAGCCATTTGGAACGGAGACGAGGAAACACCTTTTCTCACAGAGATTGGTGAGTCTGTGGAATTCTCTGCCTCAGAGGGTGGTGGAGGCAGGTTCTCTGGATGCTTTCAAGAGAGAGCTAGATAGGGCTCTTAAAAGAGGATATGGGGAGAAGGCAGGAACGGGGTACTGATTGGGGATGATCAGCCATGATCACATTGAATGGTGGTGCTGGCTTGAAGGGCCAAATGGCCTACTCCTGCACCTATTGTCTATTGCTGTGGTTGTTATGGGAGATTTCACCATGCAGGTAGACTGGGAAAATCAGGTTGGTATTGGACCCCAAGAAAGGGAGTTGTGGAGTGCCTCCGTGATGGATTCTTAGAGCAGCTTGTATTGGAGCCTACCAGGGAGAAGGCAATTCTGGATTTAGTATTATGTAATGAACCGGATTTGATAAGGGAACTCGAGGTAAAGGAGCCATTAGGAGGTAGTGACCATAATATGGTCAAGTTTAATTTACAATTGGAGAGGGAGAAGGGTAAATCGGAAGTGTCAGTATCACAGTTGAGCAAAGGGGATTATGGAGCCATGAGGGAAGAGCTGGACAAAGTTGACTGGAAAGATGCCCCCGCAGGGACGTCAGTGGAACAACAATGGCAGGTATTTCTGGGAATAATACAGAAGGTTCAGGATCAGTTCATTCCAAAGAGGAAGAAATATTCCAAGGGCAGTGAGGGCCGACCGTGGCTGACAAGGGACCTCAGGGACAGTATAAAAATGTAAGAGAAGCACAACATAGCAAAGATGAGCGGGAAGCAAGATGATTGGGTAATGTTTAAAGAGCAACAGAAGATAACTAAAAGGGCAATACGAGGAGAAAGGATGGGGTACGAAGGTAAGCTAGCCAAGAATATAAAGAAGGATTGTAAAAGCTTCTTTAGGTATGTGAAGAGGAAAAAATTAGTTAAGACAAATGTGCGTCTCTTGACAGAAACAGGTGAATTTATTATGGGGAACAAGGAAATGGCAGACGAGTCGAACAGGTACTTTGGATCCGTCTTCACTAAGGAAAACACAAACAATCTCCCAGATGTACTAGTGGCCAGATGGAGGAAATAAAGGAAATCCACATTAGGCAGGAAATGGTGTTGGGTAGACTGATGAGACTGAAGGCTGATAAATTCCCAGTGCCTGATGGTCTACATCCCAGGGTACTTAAGGAAGTGGCTCTAGAAATCGTGGATGCATTCAAATCTATTTTATTTCTATAGCACATTTCAAAACAACTCTTGTTGACCAAAGTGCTTTACATTAGTGCAGGTACAAACTTGCTACAAACAGTGGTACATAGATCAACAATACATATATAAATACATACAGCGCTCCCTCAACGACCTCAAGAAAGGCTTGAGAGTAGAAATAGGTTTTATGTCTAGAATTAAAGGAGTCGATGGAGGGGACAGTTCTGATGGGAAGAGGGATGCTGTTCCATAGTTTAGGTGCTGCAATCACAAAAGTGCGGTCTACCCCTGGGCTTATGCCTAGACTGCGGGATAGTCAGTAACCCCAAGTCGGCTGATCTGAGGGACCTGGAGGTTGTGTGGTGGGTAAGCAGATTTTTGATGTAGGTGTGGCCGAGCCCGCTAAGTGCTTTGTAAACAAAAAGAAGGAGCTTGAAATTGATTCGGTACCGCACGGAGCCAGAGGAGAGAGGCCAGGATCGGGGTGATGTGGTCCCTTTTTCGGGTGCCCATCAGGAGTCTCGCTGCGGTGTTTTGGACCAGTTGCAGGGGGGACAAGGAAGATTGACTGATGCCAGTGTAAAGGGAGTTGCAGTAATCGAGGCGGGAGGAGACAAATGAGTGGATAATCTTTTCGAGGTCGTCAAATTGGAGGAAAGGTTTTATTTTTGCTATCGTTCGAAGCTGGAAGAAGCTAGCTTTTACCACGGCTTTGACTTGTTTTTCAAATTTCAACGAATATGACGTCAAGGTTTTTGACATGAGGTTTGAGTAATGGGGGATGGCTACCAAGTCTGCCTGCTATCGTTTTGATTGAGTCCGAGGGGCTGAGTAGGATGACCTCAGACTTACTCTCGTTTAGTTGGAGGAAGTTCTGGGCCATCCAACACTTTATATCCTTGAGGCAGTGGGTAAGGATAAGCAGATTTGGTTGGATGTTGGGCTTCAGGGGGGGATAGATAAGGAGACGGGACGATGCAGAACGATATCACTCCGTGATGGGAGCCAGCGGTCCTCCAGGCGGGGTGAGCTGAGCGGATGACAGATGGTCCTCCAGGGGGGTGAGCGAGCGGATGACAGATGGTCCTCCAGGCCAGGGGGGGGTGAGTGAGCGGTGACAGATGGTCCACCAGGGGGGTGAGCGAGCGGATGACAGCTGGTCCTCCAGGCCAGGGGGGGGGGGGTGGATGAGCTGAGCGGTGGACAGATGGTCCTCCAGGCCAGGCGGGGCGAGCTGAGCGGATGACAGATGGTCCTCCAGGCCAGGGGGTGGGGGGTGAGTGAGCGTATGACAGATGGTCCTCCAGGTGAGCTGAGCGGATGACAAATGGTCCTCCAGGCCAGGGGGGGGGGGGGGGGAGCTGAGCGACGGAGGGCCGATGGCAGCCGGGGCCGGAGCGAAGATCAACCAACCGCCAGCGGGAGCGACGAGGCCGGAGACCGGGTCTGGGCCCAGATGGAGCCGAGCCCGAGCCGCACTGGACGGTGAGCGGGCGGGAAGAGGAGGCGGCCCCGTTGAAAGTGGAGCCGTGGTAGAGAGAGAGAGATCCTTCCCCAACATATTATTTTTCACTTTCCATCTCCATCTCCATCTCTCTCCCACAAGTTCGAATCCAAACGGTTTCTGTAACCGACTCCTCGCGCCTCCCGCCCTATACGCAGCCAATCAGACGCTGTCTCCACGGGGACTCGCGTCCAATCACATCATGCTCACTCGGCGTCCAATCACATCATGCGTCACGGCGTCCAATCACATCATGCGTCACGGCGTCCAATCACATCATGCGTCACGGCGTCCAATCACATCATGCGTCACGGCGTCCAATCAGCCGACCAACTCCCCTTAAAATCCCTCCCTCTACCTCTCTCTCTACCTCTATGAGGGGGAAGGAGGTGAGAGTGTGCGGACAGGTGGAGGGGAAGGATGAGAGGGGTTGAGGGAACAGGCTTGGGATGGAGAGAGGGAAGGATGTGAGGGAGGTTTGAGAGAGAGAGAGTAGGGGACAGAGCTGGGAGGGAGGGGGAGATAGAGGAGGGGGGTGGGGAGGGAAAGGGAGGGGAGGAGGGAGAGAGAGGGGAAGAGTGAGGGGGAGGGGGGAAGTAAGAGGGAGGGATGAGGGAGAGTGAAGGAAACGGGATGATACAGAGCGATATCGCTCTGTAATGGTAGCCAGCGGTCCTCCAGGCCAGGCGGGATGGGCCGAGTGGCCGATGGTCCTCCGGATAGGATGAGCAGAGGCTGGGCGTGAGCGAGAGAGCGCGAGGACGGGGAGGCTGCGAGCGAGGTGAGTGACGTGGAACAGCACAGCCATCACTGTGATCACGGCTGATCATCCTCAATCAATTTCCAGCTTCCAACAGTCGAAGAAATAACTAAACTCATCACCGAGTCCAAGAACTCCTCCTGCTTGCTTGATCCCATCCCTACTGTCCTGGTTAAATCGTGTCTGCCCTCTATCTCACCCATCATAACGTCCATAATTAACTCCTCCCTAACAACTGCTACTGTCCCTACATCTCTCAAAACAGCTTCTGTCACCCCGATTCTAATAAAACCAGGTTCTGATCCAAACAATCCAAATAACTACCGCCCCATCGCCAACCTCCCATTCATCACTAAACTTCTGGAAAGGACAGTAGTGACACAACTTCAAGTCCACCTTCAAAACAATAACCTCTATGAACCATTTCAGTCCGGTTTTCACCACAATCAGCACTGAAACAGCCTTGGTAAAAATTACAAATGATCTCCTTCTCGCAGCTGACACCGGCCACTTATCCATCCGGATCCTCCTCGACCTCACAGCAGCCTTTGACACCATCTCCCACCCAATTCTTCTGGAACGTCTATCTGCCACCGGCATCAACAACAATGCACTACTTTGGTTCAGGTCCTATCTACACGACAGAAAACAGTTCATCCAGGGAAATAAAGTCACATCCACAACTGCCACAGTCACCCATGGTGTTCCTCAGGGATCGGTGCTGGGGCCACTGCTTTTTATCATCTATATTCAACCTCTTGGCAATATTCTCCGTCATTTTGGAATCAATTTTCACTGCTACGCAACTTTACCTCTCCACAAAACCAAACACCTCCCTTCCCCCAACTGCCCTCACCACCTGTCTTCAAGCTATCAGCAACTGGATGTCACTCAACCTTCTAAAACCCAATGGAAATAAAACAGAAATCATGCTAATTGGCTCAAAGTCCACACTCTCCAAAACCCACCCGTTCACCATTTCAGTTGATGGCTCACACATACCCACCTCCTCCCATGTCAAAAGTCTCGGCGTCATTCTGGACAGTACACTTTCCTTTGGCCCCCACATCAGCAATATCACACGCTCTGCATACTTTCATCTCCGCAACATCTTCAGACTCTGCCCCTCCCTCTCCAAAGACAATACAAAAGTCCTCATCCACGCTCTGGTCACATCCCGCATCGATTACTGCAACGCCCTCCTCACTTGCACCTCCAATAAACTTCGTCATCGCCTCCAATGCATCAGAACTCTGCAGCCCGGATCATCACCCGCACCAGACCATCGGACCACATCACACCCATCCTCACTCAGCTCCACTGGCTCCCTGTGCACCACCGGATTAACTACAAGATTTTACTGCTGACCTTCAAACCTTTTTTTTTTGTTTTTAATCAAGATTTTAATATTGATAAATGTATTGTGATTTTATGTCCTGTAAGGTGTCCTTGGGTGTCCAGAAAGGCGCCAGCAAATAAAATGCATTATTATTATAGTAGCCCGTTCCTGCTTTCTCCCCATATCCCTTGATACCATTGGCCCGAAGAGCTATATCTAACTCTCTCTTGAAAACATCCAGAGACTTTGCCTCCACTGCCTTCTGTGGCAGGAAATTCCACAGATTCACAACACTCTCTGTGAAAACGTTTTTCCTCACCTCAGTCCTAAATGGCCGACCCCTTTTTGTTAAACTGTACCCTGGTTCCGGACACCCCCAACATTTGGAACATTCTTCATTGTTCTAGCTTGTTCGATCCCTTGACAATGCTATATGTATCTGTAAGATCCCCTCTCATCCATCTAAATTCCAGTGAATATAAGTCCATTCGATCCATTCTTTCATCAAGATGATTTCAGTTTAGGAGCAAAGCGGTCCTACTGTAGTTGCGCAGGGACCTAGTGAGACCACACCTGGAGTATTGTCTGCGGTTTTGGTCTCCTAATTTGAGGAAGGACATTCTTGTTATTGAGGGAGTGCAGCGTTAGTTCACCAGCTTAATTCCCAGGATGGCGGGACTGACATATGATAAAATAATGGATCAACTAGGCTTATATTCACTGAATTTAGGATGAGAGGGAATCTTATAGATACATATAAAGTTCTTGCGGGAATGGACAGTCTAGATGCAGGAAAAATGTTCCCAATTTTGGAGGAGTCCAGAACTAGAGGCCACAGTTTAAGACTAAGTGGTTGGTCATTTAGGACTTACATGAGGAAAACCTTTTTCACCCAAAGAGTTGTAAATCTGTGGAATTTTCTGCCACAGAAGGCAGGGGGAGACCAATTCACTAGTAGTTTTCTAGAGAGTGTTAGATAAAGCTCTTTGGACTAACGGAATCAAGGGAGATGGGGAAGAAGCAGAAACAGGGTACTGATTTTGAATGACCAGCCATGTTGATATTGGCAGTGATGGTTCAAAGGGCCGAATGGCCTACTACTGCGCCTATTTTCTATGTTTGTATGTTCCTATTTTGATGTTCTCTCAGCATATGACAGTCCCGCCATCCCGGGAATTAACCTTGTAAACCTACGCTGCACTTCCTCAATAGCAATAATATCCTTCCTCAAATTAGGGCACCAAAACTGTACACAATACTCCAGGTGTGGTCTCACTAGGAGTCTGTACAACTGCAGAAGAACCTCTTTGCTCCTATATTCGATTCCTCTTGTTATAAAGGCCAACATGCCATTCACTTTCTTCACTGCCTGCTGTACCTGCATGCTTACTTTCATAGTCTGATGTACATGGACCCCCAGAGCCCGTTGTACTTCCCCTTTTCCCAACGATGCCATTTAGATAAAGTCACGCTGTAGAATATCTTTCCTCTTCTTCCCAATGTTATTGTGCCGATATGCGGGATCATTTCCGGCTGCTCACCTTTACCCTTGAGGATGCTCTACAATCGGTCCATGACGTCCTGGATCCTGTCACAAGGGAGGCAACACATCATCCTTGACTCCCACCTGTTGCCGCAGAAACCCCTGTCTGTCCCCCTCATGATGTAATCCCCCACTACCACGGCTCTGACTGACGTCTGTCTCTTCGGCTTTGCTTCAGCGCCACGTTTTGACCAAGGATTAAAGAGCGAATCGGCTCTGTCATCTTTGGGCAGCATCTTACACACAAGGCGGAGCCGAGAACCTCCCAATCCAATGGAGCTGATCAGATTCACAGCTTGGGATTCGTTGAATTAAAACAAAAAACACCCGCCCCATTGGTCCGAATGCAAGAGCAAAGACAAAAGTTGTGAGATCTACACGGAAATCCAAGCAGAAAATCATTGCGACGGTGAGGTAAGGTTTGCTGCCAATGTCTCCTCCATTTGGCCCCCTCTCCTTCTTGCCGCTTTATCACCTGTCCTGGACCACTGGTCCGCTCGCCCTGTGAGGGTGGGTGCAACCGGGACTGCGGCAATCCACCTTCACCTCGGGCCCGAGTCAATTCTAGTTAACCCTTCCTGCTGCTGGCAATGCAGGAAGTGATCCGGATTTTAACATCACCTACAGGAATTACGTCTGCGGCATCCAATGCAACTTCTGTCGCAGTCGTTTTGCCCGCTGTTGCCCCCAGTATCCAGCAGTCAGCCAAGTCCGGGTGTTGGCCGCTCCCACACACACATTATTGAGCAGTATCTGGGTACCGTGCCACCGTACCACTGGAACCCATGCTAATTCACGTCCACTGTAATCCCAGCTGAGCGGGTTTTTGATCCGGTTCCAACAGTTCCTGGACGATGAGTGGAGAGCGAACTCTTCAGCTCATTGCCGGATAAACACGCTACACTGGGCGATTGTCCGTCTCCATTCCGCACCCGAGAAACCAGCCCGAGATCACCCGAGCGAAACTAAAACAACCCACAAAGACAAACGTGTTCTCCGATTCACCAGAACAGTTCTTGGGTGTGGCTTTAGCTGGTATCAGACGTGAACAGGGTGAGAGAAGGGAAGTGCCATAGACTCACGTTGAAGAGAACATCAAAAATATTCCTGTTCGCTTAAATTGTATCCATATTGAAATAATCCCTCACGGGGGTGGAGACATGTGAACTGAGCTCTGGAGAGGAGAGTTCTGTCACCAGTCTTTATTTAATAACTAATAAATAACCATAGTGGGTAACAGCCTGCAGGAGGACGGCGGAGACTTTTCCAGGAATGCCGCAGACACAATTCCTCCAGGTTATATTCAAATCATATCCATGTTACTGTATCCCTATCAGCAGAAAGGGTTAACAGGAAATAAAACAACTTATTAATAGTAGATTGTCCAACCGGTTGGTCTTGGTTTTCAGCAGCGAGACCGCTCCCTGATGTGAGGAATGTGCGGGTTAGAATCCACTTTGTTCTGACAGCTAAGATCTTTGGTGGGAGACAAAAATGCTGGAGAAACTCAGCGCGGTGCAGCAGCATCTATGGAGCGAAGGAAATAGGTAACGTTTCGGGCCTAAACCCTTCTTCAGACTGATAGGGGGAGAAGAAAGGAAAAAGGGAGGAGGAGGAGCCCGGGGTTAAGGAAGGGGAGGAGACAGCAAGGGCTAGCAAAATTGGGAGAATTCAATGTTCATACCCCCCCACGGACACAAACTACCCAGGGCGGAATATGAGGTGCTGTTCCTCCAATTTCCGGTGTTGCTCACTGTGGCAATGGAGGAGGACCCAGGACAGAGAGGTCGGATTGGGAATGGGAGGGGGAGTGAAGTGCTGAGCCACCAGGAGTTCAGGTAGGTTATTGCGGACTGAGCGGAGGTGTTCGGCGAAACGATCGCCCAACCTCCGCTTGGTCTCCCCGATGTAAATCAGCTGACATCTAGAGCAGCGGATGCAATAGATGAGGTTGGAGGAGATACATGTGAACCTTTGTCACACCTGGAACGACTGCTTGGGACCTTGAATGGAGTCGAGGGGGGAGGTGAAGGGACAGGTGTTGCATTTCTTGCGGTTGCAACGGAAAGTGCCCGGGGAGGGGGTGGTACGGGAGGGAAGGGAAGAATTGACAAGGGAGTTGTGGAGGGAGCGGTCTTTGCGGAAGGCAGACATTGGGGGAGATGGGAAGATGTGGCGAGTGGTGGGGACACGTTGGAGGTGACGAAAATGGCAGAGGATTATTTGTTGTATTTGCCGGCTGGTGGGGTGAAAGGTGAGGACTAGGGGGACTCTGCCCTTGTTGCGAATGCGGGGATGGGGAGAGAGAGCAGTGTTACGGGGTATGGACGAGACCCTGGTGCGAGCCTCATCTATGGTGGAGGAGGGGAATCCCGGTTCACTGAAGAGCGAGGACATTTCCGATGCCCTGGTGTGGAACGTCTCATCCTGGGAGCAGATGCGGCGTAGGCGGAGGAATTGGGACATGGTGCATTTCCGACACTTCCCTACCATTCCTTGACCTCACCATCTTCATCGCAGGGGATAGACTTCTGACCGACATACACTACAAACCCACTGACTCACATGGCTATCTGGACTACACGTCTTCCCACCCTGCCTCCTGTAAGGACTCCATCCCCTACTTCCAATTTTGCTAGCCCTTGCTGTCTCCTCCCCTTCCTTAACCCTCGAGCTGTCTCCTCCCATCCCCCCGCCCTCGGGCTCCTCCTCACTTTTTCCTTCCTTCTCCCAGGAATCAATAGCGTGGGGGTTAATTGTGCTTGCACTGGTGACATGCGTGTTGTTGCTGTTGTCTGTTACAACAGTATGGATCCCCGCACCTTTATTCTGGATTAAGGACACGGCACTGTGGCTGGGAAAGGAGAGAGGTTTACATGGATACTAAAGAATATGATGTTTGTAGCAAAGTTGGAACATTTGAAAGTGTTTTCGGAGTCTCGATTCAATTATGATCATATACTCCGTCAGTTAATGATTATCCAAAGTAGATGCAGAACTCACTTCATTTTTCCACTTCTGAAGACATCCGATAATTATATTATTTTGCCACTTCCTCACAGTAACTTCCCGATCCAGACTAAAACCTGGATCTGTCGAACATCACGTAAAGCAGACAGACAATGAAGAGTTTAAAAAGCTCCCTGAGTAATGGTAGAATAATTAAACAACCACTTTCGGCGGTATTCAGGCAAAAGGATGCAATCATCTTCCAGTTCTCTGAGGAGATAACGTTTAGAATAGAAAAGCGAGAATTAGTTAATGCGTTGAATTTGGACTTTCAGATGGTTTATCGGACATTGTTTGAGATCAGATAGTTGATGACCTTGGGAGGACGGGTTGATTGGATCAGATATTGTGTGTGTTGGTTCACCAGGTAGCGGTTTCCTTCGCATTCAACTGTTGCTTTACGGATATCTTAATATTGTTCATTCCAGAACCACAGAAGTTTGAAACGCTTGTCATCATCGTGGCTGAAGGTGGCGATTGGGGAGGAGATGCAGTGACACATACATCAAGTAAACAGAAAGGTTTGTAGAGCATTCTGTGAAATATAAATGTTGTCCTGACAATGGGCGTGGAGTTGGTGCAAATACTGAGGTTAACAAAAGAAGTGGACAGTCACATGTGGAGGGATGCAGGAACTGTGTGAGAAAACGCTGCATTTTGGTTTGTGTTATGACAAAATTTGTCAGAATATCAATGTCCAGAATCAAGGGTCATACTGCGCAGAAATGGGTATTTGACCCACAATGGGTCTGCCAGCTGCCAGTCCCTCTACACTCTCACCAATATCTGCAGATGCGTCCTGGTAAGCATTTTATCAAGGTGCATCACAGCATGGTTTTGTAATAAGGAACTGCAGATTCTGGTTTAAACTGAAGATAGACAAAGTGCTGGAGTAGCTCAGCGGGACAGGCAGCATCTCGGAAGAGAAGGAATGGGTGATGTTTCGGATCTAGAAGAATGGTCTCGACCCAAAACGTCACCCATCCCATCCCTCCAGAGATGGTGCCTGTCCCGCTGAGTTACTCCAGCACTTTGTGTCCCTCTATGGTTTTGTGAGAGCTCCATTCAAGTCCTCAATAAGTTGCAGCAAATTGTGAATGCAACTAGACGATCAGATAAACCAACATCCATACCATTGACTCAATCTACACTTCCCGTTGCCTTGGCAATGCCACCCTCACAATCAATGATGAGTCTCACACTGATCATCCCCTCTTCTCCCATCTCCCACCAGACAAGGGTGTGGAAACGCGTACCTCCAGATTCAGGGACAGTTTCTTTTAAGCTGTTATCAGGCAACCGAACCATCCTCTCACTAGATATCTAGTGGTTCCATCCGCCAAATTGAGGACCATCGGACTATCTTTAATCACACTTTACTGGAATTTAGCATACACTGAATCCCATTCCCATTTTCTTGTTCAGAACCTAGTGGCTGACTTGATTGCAATGTATAGCATTTTCTCTGGTCAGTACGCGGCAAAAATATAGAAACATAGACAATAGGTGCAGGAGTAGGCCATTCGGCCCTTCGAGTCTGCACCGCCATTCAATATGATCATGGCTGATCATCCAACTCAGTATCCTGTACCTGCCTTCTCTCCATACCCCCTGATCCCTTTAGCCACAAGGGTCACATCTAACTCCCTCTTAAATATAGCCAATGAACTAGCCTCAACTGCCTTCTGCGGCAGAGAATTCCAGAGATTCACCACTCTCTGTGTGAAAAAAGTTTTCCTCATCTCGGTCCGAAAAGATTTCCCCCTTATCCTTAAACTGTGACCACTTGTTCTGGACTTCCCCAACATCGGGAACAATCTTCCTGCATCTAGCCTGTCCAACCCCTTAAGAATTTTGTAAGTTTCTATAAGATCCCCCCTCAACCTTCTAAATTCTAGCGAGTACAAGCCGAGTCTACCCAGTCTTTCTTCATATGAAAGTCCTGATATCCCAGGAATCAGTCTGGTGAATCTTCTTTGTACTCCCTCTATGGCAAGAATGTCTTTCCTCAGATTTCCTCAGAAAAAAAAGCTTTACACTGTCGCTTGGTACACGTGACAACAATAAATTAAACTAAACTAATTCCATTTCCCAGCAGTCCTAGGTTTGTTGCATACTATCCATACAATTCGAAAGTATTTTTTGCCATCAGCTGATAATTTAAATCTTGATTTCCAAGCAATATCCTGAATAATTTCCTCTGCATCTTCTCCATAGGAGCTTATTCAACTCCCTATGAATTTGTATCCAGGCTGCCCAGCACTTGCATTCTATGCTCTAGTTAATGACAAGAATGCTAAATGTTGTCTTCGTGTGTGCTGCTGACTTTAGGGATCTATGGATTTGTATGGGTGTTTCTTAGTGGTCGCCAGGCCATTGTCATTCATGGTGAATATCCTGGTGTATTTATCCCTTCAACATGCGTTCACTTGCCCTTATCAGGATTACATTTGAAATGTGATTTTTCCGCCCAACATGTTGACTATTCCTCCACAAAAAACTGGTCATAATCCAGTTCCGGGGGTATACAGTGGCTTGCAAAAGTATTCATACCCCTTGAACTTTTCCACATTTTGTCATGTTACAACCACAAACATAAATGTATTTTATTGGGATTTTCTGTGATAGACCAACACAAAGTGGCGCATAATTGTGAAGTGGAAGGAAAATGATACATGGTTTTCAAATTGTTTACAAATAAAAAACTGAAAAGTGTGGCGTGCAAAAGTATTCAGCCCCCTTTACTCTGATACCCCTAAATAAAATCCAGTGCAACCAATTGCTTTCAGAAGTCACCTAATTAGTAAATAGAGTCCACTTGTGTGTAATCTAATCTCAGTATAAATACAGCTGTTCTGTGAAGGCCTCAGAGGTTTGTTAGAGAACATTAGTGAACTAACAGCATCACAAAGCCCAAGGAACACACCAGACAGGTCAGGGATAAAGTTGTGGAGAAGTTTAAAGCAGGGTTAGGTTATAAAAAAATATCCCAAGCTTTGAACATCTCACGGAGCACTGTTCAATCCATCATCTGAAAATGGAAAGAGTATGGCACAACTGCAAACCTACCAAGACATGGCCGTCCACCTAAACTGACAGGCCGGGCAAGGAGATCATTGATCAGAGAAGCAGCCAAGAGGCCCATGTTAACTCTGGAGGAGCTGCAGAGATCCACAGCTCAGGTGGGAGAATCTGTCCACAGGACAACTATTAGTCGTGCACTCCACAAATCGGGCCTTTATGGCAGAGTGGCAAGAAGAAAGCCATTGTTGAAAAAAGCCATAAGAAGTCCCGTTTGCAGTTTGCCACAAGCCATGTGGGGGACACAGCAAACATGTGGAGGAAGGTGCTCTGGTCAGATGAGACCAAAATTGAAGTTTTTGGCCTAAATGCAAAACGCTATGTGTGGCGGAAAACTAAAACTGCACATCACCCTGAACACACCATCCCCACTATGAAACATGGTGGTGGCAGCATCACGCTGTGGGGATGATTTTCTTCAGCAGGACTGGGAAGCTGGTCAGAGTTGATGGGAAGATGGATGGAGCCAAATACAGGGCAATCTTGGAAGAAAACCTGTTAGAGTCTGCAAAAGACTTGAGACTGGGGCGGAGGTTCACCTTCCAGCAGGACAACGACCCTAAACATACAGCCAGAGCTACAATGGAATGGTTTAGATCAAAGCATATTCATGTGTTAGAAGGGCCCAGTCAAAGTCCAGACCTAAATCCAATTGAGAATCTCTGGCAAGACTTGAAAATTGCTGTTCACAGATGCTCTCCATCCAATCTGACTGAGCTTGAGCTATTTTGCAAAGAAGAATGGGCAAAAATTTCAGTCTCTAGATGTGCAAAGCTGGTAGAGACATACCCCAAAAGACTTGCAGCTGTAATTGCAGCGAAAGGTGGTTCTACAAAGTATTTTCAGGGGGGCTGAATACTTTTACACGCCACACTAATTTTTTATTTGTAAACAATTTGAAAACCATGTATCATTTTCCTTCCACTTCACAATTATGCACCACTTTGTGTTGGTTTATCACATAAAATCCCCAATAAAACACATTTACGTTTGTGGTTGTAACGTGACAAAATGTGGAAAAGTTCAAGGGGTATGAATACTTTTGCAAGCCACTGTAAATGCACAGTCAAGTGCTCCCAATTTTGGCTGGTAACTGAAAGGCCAAAATCGGGAATACTTGAAACAAAATTATCAGATTATATCAAAGTAATAAGCTTCCAAATTTGATATTGGATATCTGGAGATAACATAACTCAAGTTTCAAGGGCAGCTTCTTCCTCGCTCTTATCGAATTTGTGAATGAACCCCTCAGAAGCAAGAAATATATTCCTGTTCTCCCAATTTACCTTTTTACCCATTTACGTTCTTTCCTGTAGCGGCAGATTTTCATATCTTTCGAGAAATTAACTCCCTAGTCGCTAAATGGATGAGCATGGTTAAAGGGGGTGTCTTCGAAACACATGCGAGCTCATCACACAGGGACATTCAGAGCTGCTTCTCAGATAAGTCTTCAACAACCCAGTCCTTTGATTAATAAATGCTTTATTGTTGATAGAAAACAGTAAGATACATCCAAACTTCTTCTGACGTTACTGCAATCTTCATCGAACCAGATTATTACTTTAAACATTAGAAAACTCCTCGTGTCTCCGTAACACGGGCATGATCTCCTCTAAAACTCGCATGATCCTGCATGATCGAAGGGTTAACCTTCTCCCTGCTCGCTCCAAATACACTAAAAACGAAACTTCTGCGTAAGCATCTGAGCTCCAAAGACACCCAAAAACACGTCATAAATCCCACCCACAATATAACGGGCAGTATAAAAAATTTAAAGGCACATGCCATCCACAATGACATGCAAAACCGGCCAAATGGCCACTACATACCAGCCCATAATTGTTCCGAATACATAATGAGGCAATTACTAATAAGCATTAAAAAGTGGCCATAAAGGCTTAACATATAGACTTGGCAAAAAGTCAGGGAATTAAACCCCGGTGGCTCCTCGTCCTGAAATTGAACCCCGGTCTACCACGTGACAGGTGGGGATACTAATCATTAAACGAACAAGGAAAAAATAGCATGCATTATATATCCGCAATCAGAATTCTTCATCGACTCTTCCATCTTCACTTTCGCCTTCTAGAAGCAAGCACAACGTGGTTATTACAACAGTGGCTTTAGTTCAAAGTCGTTTCGTGTGCAACAAACCCTTAAAATCAGGCATGACACCCAGTATATCGTTCAAAACATTATAGTCCAAAGCTTTGATAGCATGAAACGTTTTCCTCCATGTCCGAACAACTCATGGATGTGTTGTAACAGTAATGTTGAAGTGTGAAAATCCTTCAAAACATTAACAGGATCTTCACTAATAAAGTTCACCGTTAGGTTTGATTTAATGTCTGGATCATTAGCAGAGATTTCAAATCCCAGCTCAAACCTTGGTCATTCTCTGTCTGGCTTACAAGGAGATTTTAGTTCATCGATGCATCTCTTATCGCTTAAGAAACGGTTCTCTAGAAACCTCATTCGCAGAATTTTCTTATGTGTTAACATATTTCAGTTGTACAACATTAGTAACTCCCAATGCACTTTCCATTGGCAGATAGTCTTTGTCCAAATCTAACTCTCTGGTTTCTTTGGCTCTGTCATCTAGTGGAATGCTTTCACAATTGTTGCTGTTCCACTTAGAAAGTATGAATCCTCCCTTATTGCAAAGAGATCAGATGTTCTACCGGTAGAATTGCTTCCTGCTCAATAGACATAGATTTTAAGCAATCATCCTTTTATAAATTATTTTTCAAAGAGATTCTTACTTCATGAAATGTACTATTCTCGCCACACTTGCGTTTCAAAGTCTGGGTACGTTGCTCTGCCATACAATGAATATTCAGCAGAATAATGCCCCTGTCCCACTTAGGAAACCTGAACGGAAATCTCTGGAGATTTTGCGCCCCACCTAAGGTTTCCGTGCGGTTCCCGGAGGTTGCAGGTGGTTGCCGGAGGTTGCAGGTAGTGGAAGCAGGTAGGGAGACTGACAAAAACATTCGGGAAACCCCGGGAACCGCACGGAAACCTTGGGTGGGGCGCAAAGTCTCCAGAGGTTTCCGTTCAGGTTTCCTAAGTGGGACAGGGGCATTACATTTTCTTGTTTGAAAGGTAAGTCCACACAACAGTGTCCATCAGTTTTCACTGAGTAGTTCATAACATCCATGAACTTCAACTCCTCATTCGACATCTCTTCAGATTCCTTGCTAGTACTTTCATTAGAGTCATGAGTGTATGGCTTCATCACCGACTTTTCTAATTCATCAGTAGACATTTAATTAACTAATGGTAGGACAGTTCTTCTGATTTCCGATTTTGTGGTTCCTTTTCAAGGAGCCATAGATAACCCATCCAAGTCGGGTTTTTGTATCATACGGTCCATTGCCTTGGCTCCTAACAATCTGTTCGGGGACCAAAGCCTTCAAAACATTCATTCCAATAAGTAGATCAACACTATTTCAGATATCTTGACATCCTTCGGGTAAGCCCATTGCTTTAAGCCTTCATGTCTTGGTATATTTTGACGACCAACAGGCATAGTTCCATGCGTAAAGACTAGCAATGTTACAACATTTTGAGATTTTAAAAATCAAGTCTGCAATTTATCACATCAGATAAAGCATAAAAATAAGTTTAATTTGACATCTAATTCACTTTCATATCTCAAGTATTTAAAAAGTTATGGCCATTTTCATACTCGGAAATTAGCATCTTGTTCCCTATTGATTTTCTATGGACATAACAAAAAAGCTGTGATCGTGAACAGTCAAAAGCCCATAACTTTCTTAAAAATTAAGAGAACTGAATGAAATTTTCAGTTATCATAGATTGAAGCATTCTGAAACAAATATAAAATAATCTTACTTGGATGACCTGAAATTAAAGCATATAATTAGTTTACCTAATTGTAGCTAATTTCAGACTTCAATTACTAGATCTAAACATCTATCCATTTCTTAATAAATGATTAACATTTTTAAATAGCCTAAATGTCCAAATAATATTCACAAATAATTCACAATAAAACATGATTTTTAAATCTCATTTACATTAATTTATAGGCCAAATGGAAGGAATTCAGTGTTCAATTGCTGTAAATAAATGCCCATTTAAATCAGCTTTCCAGTGGGTCCCTGTGGAACGCGCTGGTTTAGAACGTTCACATTGCGGTAGATTTGTGCCCCCAAATGCCCAGAAAAATACTGCGGGATATAATGGGCCCAAAATGAGCTACTCGCAACATTAAACTTTGTATAAAGGGATCTTTAGAAGCCCTTTTTAATGTAAAAATATACAGCCTAACTTCAGTTGTCTGCTTTATGAGACCTTGCGGTTGCTGGTGGTCGCGGGTTTATAGATTGATTTTTAAACTACTATAACTATTATTCAAGGCCTTTAAAACTAATAATAGCTTTTGCGACGGGGTCTTTCAGCGATTTTTCGTTAATAATTAACTAGGCTGAACATCTTCGATTTGAACAGCCTAGAGAAAATCGCGTTTTAAACCCGCCCCCTCTAAACGGCGCCAAAATCGCGCACAACCGCAGCGACAGATTTTCAGCGACGCTTCAGGTAGGCTTTGCAACATACCTACGTAAACACTTCAGATATCGGTATTAAATTAATTTCATCCAAACTGGATATCTCCATACTCTTAATGTAATGACTCATGCACGCTTTATCTTTAGTCATGATACGTAATCGAACCTTAGTCTCTTCTGTGATATTCAGCCTTCTCGTCAGGCTTTCTGTACAAAAGGTAGTCGAACTTCCGTGATCCAGAAAAGCATATGTTTGCAACACTGTATTCATCTTGTTGTTCCTTACCTGTACTGGTAAGATAGAAAAATTACAAGCTTCTACCCCAGCCCCAATATGAGCAGCTACTTGAGGTGAGGTGATAGCAGTAGATAGTAGTTGGCTTCTCCTTCTTTTCTATTTGCTCCGGTTCATCTTCTTCTATTGGCTCTGATAGCGTCATCCGTTTCTTCCAATTCTTCTTCTCGGTACTCTGGTAGCTCTTTTTCAGTGCGAAGTGCTTTAAGATGATGTTTCCTGCATTCATAACAAATCATAGGACTCTTACAGTCTCTCACCATACGTTCTCTTTTCAAACATCCAAAACCGATTCCCTTCTCTTTCAAGAAATCCATCTTATTTTCATATTCTTTCATCTGGAAGCTTCGACACCATCCTATGGTGTGGCCAACTTCATTTCATAACAAACAAAATACTACTTGCTTGCTAGTAGGCACATTTCTTTTTCTTCCATCTGTTGCTTCCACAGGTTTGGTTGGGTTAGCAAAACTACTTCTCTTAGGTTCAGATATGTCTTCAGTTTTGGTAAAGGTAGAACCTATGTTAGTTGCAAGTGGTTTGTGCTTTGTCCAGTGTGGTTCTAACATGTTCCATACTTCCGTGTCCAAGAATTTCACCAGGTCTGGTAGCCTGGCTACTTGGTTCCTTCGTCCCTTATTTTGTCTACTTCATCTCTCCACTTTTCTCTCAGTCTATTTGTAATTGTTCCTTTCGTCTTCTCAGCTTCTCATTCTGTCGCATCATCTCTTCTTGCTGTCCCGTCATCTCTTCTTGCTGTCACGTCATCTCTTGCTGTCACGTCATCTCTTCCTGCTGTCCCGTCATCTCTTCCTGCTGTCCCGTCATCTCTTGCTGTCCCGTCATCTCTTCTTACTGTCGCATCATCTCTTCTTGCTGTCGCATCATCTCTTCTTGCTGTCCCGTCATCTCTTCTTGCTGTCGCATCATCTCTTCTTGCTGTCCCGTCATCTCTTGCTGTCCCGTCATCTCTTCCTGCTGTCCCGTCATCTCTTGCTGTCCCGTCATCTCTTCTTGCTGTCCCGTCATCTCTTGCTGTCCCGTCATCTCTTCCTGCTGTCCCGTCATCTCTTGCTGTCCCGTCATCTCTTCTTGCTGTCCCGTCATCTCTTGCTGTCCCGTCATCTCTTGCTGTCCCGTCATCTCTTCTTGCTGTCCCATCATCCCTTGCTGTCCCGTCATCTCTTCTTGCTGTCCCGTCATCTCTTCTTGCTGTCCCGTCATCTCTTGCTGTCCCATCATCTCTTGCTGTCCCGTCATCTCTTCTTGCTGTCCCGTCATCTCTTCTTGCTGTCCCGTCATCTCTTGCTGTCCCATCATCTCTTGCTGTCCCATCATCTCTTGCTGTCCCGTCATCTCTTGCTGTCCCATCATCTCTTCTTGCTGTCCCGTCATCTCTTGCTGTCCCATCATCTCTTGCTGTCCCGTCATCTCTTCTTGCTGTCCCGTCATCTCTTCTTGCTGTCCCGTCATCCCTTGCTGTCCCGTCATCTCTTCTTGCTGTCCCGTCATCTCTTCTTGCTGTCCCATCATCCCTTGCTGTCCCGTCATCTCTTCTTGCTGTCCCATCATCTCTTCTTGCTGTCCCGTCATCTCTTGCTGTCCCGTCATCTCTTGCTGTCTCGTCATCTCTTCTTGCTGACCCGTCATCTCTTCTTGCTGTCCCGTCATCTCTTCTTGCTGTCCCGTCATCTCTTCTTGCTGTCCCGTCATCTCTTGCTGTCTCGTCATCTCTTCTTGCTGTCCCGTCATCTCTTCTTGCTGTCCCGTCATCTCTTGCTGTCCCATCATCTCTTCTTGCTGTCCCGTCATCTCTTCTTGCTGTCCCATCATCCCTTGCTGTCCCGTCATCTCTTCTTGCTGTCCCGTCATCTCTTATTGCTGTCCCATCATCCCTTGCTGTCCCATCATCTCTTCTTGCTGTCCCATCATCTCTTCTTGCTGTCCCATCATCCCTTGCTGTCCCGTCATCTCTTCTTGCTGTCCCGTCATCTCTTGCTGTCTCGTCATCTCTTCTTGCTGTCCCGTCATCTCTTCTTGCTGACCCGTCATCTCTTGCTGTCCCGTCATCTCTTCTTGCTGTCCCGTCATCCCTTGCTGTCCCATCATCTCTTCTTGCTGTCCCGTCATCTCTTGCTGTCACGTTATCTCTTCTTGCTTTCCCGTCATCTCTTCTTGCTGTCCCGTCATCTCTTGCTGTCCCGTCATCTCTTCTTGCTGTCCCGTCATCTCTTCTTGCAGTCCCGTCATCTCTTGCTGTCCCGTCATCTCTTGCTGTCCCGTCATCTCTTGCTGTCCCATCATCTCTTCTTGCTGTCCCGTCATCTCTTGCTGTCCCGTCATCTCTTCTTGCTGTCCCGTCATCTCTTCTTGCTGTCCCGTCATCTCTTGCTGTCCCGTCATCTCTTGCTGTCCCGTCATCTCTTGCTGTCCCATCATCTCTTCTTGCTGTCCCGTCATCTCTTGCTGTCCCGTCATCTCTTGCTGTCACGTCATCTCTTCTTGCTGTCCCGTCATCTCTTCTTGCTGTCTCGTCATCTCTTCGTGTTCTTCCTCGATCTCATGTTTCCTTCTCAAGGCATCCGCTTCGATTGAGAGAGCAGCTAGCTCAGCTATAACTCGAGCAGAAGCCCTAGATACCGAACTGGCTAAAGAACCAGATTTATATCCTGAACTATCTGAGCTGCTACTGCAGCCTCTGCTGCTGCTGTCGGCTTTTTTGGCCACCGACTTTGCAGGCAGACTTGGCCTTTGCATTCGCAGTTGGGCTCTGGGGGTGTTCAACTGAGGCTCTTCATCGCGTGAAGATTCTTCAATACTTTAGGAATCGGACTCGCTGTCCGAGTTGGTACTGGCCTTCTTGGCCGCAGGCCTCTGAGCGGCAGCAGCCACCTTGGCCAGTGTGGGGTCAGCTTTCCTCTGTGCAATTGTTGTGGCAGGTTTTAGGGTTGCCTCTTGATTACTACAGTCTGAGTTGTCATCTGACAAGTCACTGATTGCCATTTTACTCACTCCTGCGGCTAGTTTCTTCTTGGTCACGCCTGCTTTTTCATTCTGAACTTTGGGAGTTGGTACAGCACTGTACAAACCTTGTTGTGCTTTAATCATCTGAACTGTCAGACACCACACTGCTTGAATTTTCATCTTCGATTCTGGCACCTTGTCGCTTCGCACTTGCAGCTACTAAGTTGTGGATAATTTCACATAACCACTTATCAGCCTTTACCGTGAAACCATTGAATATCTTCCTCTTGTCTTCATCCCACTGGATATGTCGTCTGCATTGTCCTCAAGACAGTACTGAACACAGCAGTACATCTTGTTTCTTGCAAACCTCCTGGTAGAGGTTCCATAGTTGTCTCATATTAGATTTCACCTTGATCACGTTCTGTTCTGATTGCATTAGTTTCTTTTGTTTCTCAATTAATCAGGTAACCTGGTTCCATAATTCGCTTATCTCATTTTCGGTTTCTCTCAAGTAGGCAGTTAGTGTATTATCTGTTTCTTCTCGATATACGAGTTCTCTGTAGCTATCTGTGGATTTGATAACTTGTTCCCATATCGAGTTTTCGTTTTCTTGGATTTCTTTTAGTTGGCTGACTGATCTTTCACCACCACCTCGTGGTCCCTCAGGCGTGAAACCTTCTTCATCTTCTGATTCCATAATTTAAAGAGGTCTTGGCAGAACTCCAAGTCTTTAAATTAATCAAACAAAGTGTTCTGCTAGTAGCTCTGGCTTTCGTTTATCAACATTTCCATCAAAACCAAAACATACTGATAACATCTCCCTAACCCCAGGTGCTAAAAGATGATGATAATTTAAATGGAATGCGCTCAACAAAAGATTCAAAACAATCCAAGGTTGGTCTGGCTGGAACCTTCATACAGACTTTCTGAGTCTCTGTTACATTTGCCGTTTAAAATTAAAGCTTGCAGCTACAAATTCAAAGAAATACAATCGATTTGTACTCACAAATCCTGTGATACGTCTTCAGATAAGTCTCGATAAACCTCATCGCCTCCTCTGGCCGACATCTATTATTTTCAAGATACACAAAATTGCTGGAGAAACTCAGCGGGTGCAGCAGCATCTATGGAGCGAAGGAAATAGGCGACGTTTCGGGCCGAAACCCTTCTTCAGACATCTATTATTTTCAGTTCCTCTGGCTAAAACCTCTCCAAGGATCTTAGACAATGTCTGGGACTAGTATTTTTCCTTCAGTTGCATGACTGGAACCACTTTCTACTGGCTAAAACCTCTCCGAGAATCTTAGCCAATCTCCGGTCCCAATTTCTGGGACTTGTATCACCCCTATGACGGAGGTCTCCTTCGACTTAATCTTCTGTCCCCATTTCTGGGACCAGTATTTAACCCCCCTGTCGGTGGTTCTCTTCGATTTAATGTAGCAGCAGATTTTCATATATTTCGGGAAATTAATTCCCTAGCCGCTAAATGGATAAGCATGGTTAAAGGGGGTGTCTTCGAAATGCATGCAAGCTCATCACACAGCCACCTTCAGAGCTTCTTCTCAGATAAGTCTTCAAAAACACATTGCTTTGATTAATAAATGCTTTATTGTTGATAGAAAAGAGTAAGCCACATCCAAACTTCTTCAGACGTTACTGCAATCTTCGTCGAACTCCAGCTTATTACTTTAAACATTAGAAAACTCCTCGTGTCTCCGTAACACTGGCATGATCTCCTTTAAAACTCGCATGATCTCGCATGATCGAAGGGTTAACCTCCCTGCTCGCTCCAAATACACTAAAAACTAAACTTCTGCGTAAGCATCTGAGCTCCAAAGACACCCAAAAATATGTTATAAATCCCACCCACAATATAATGGGCTGTCTAAAAGTTAAAGGCATATGCCATCCTCAATGACATGCAAAACAGGCCAAATGGCCACTACATATCCCATCAATGACATTGCACTTTCTCTAAGGAACAGCTGTGCTGTAATGAAGTGAACTACATTCTACACTGTGTATCTCCACATTTGCTCCATCTGTTCTTCAGTTTCAACTGATTGTATGTGTGTGGTATATCTGATTTGGATTACATGCAAAACCAAGCTTTTCACAGTAATTTGGTACATGTTTTTTAATGTACGTACAGTTAATGTACGCACAGTCCTAGTGGCGGCGCGGCTCTGGCTGCAGCGGCTCTCCGGCAGTCCTGTTAGTTTTGTGTTTTTTGGGTTGTTTATTTTCGTTTTGGTTAGTCTAGTTTTGGTTTTTAGTTTGTGTTTTGGGGGGGGGGGGGGTTGAAACGGGGCGAGGGGCTGTGACGGCCGGCCCGAGGAAGGAACGGTGCTCCCGTCGGAGTAGCCGAGCTCGGGGAGGTACGGCGTTCCCAGCCTGAGGGAGGAGCGGCGCCCAGTCGGGGCGGCCTGGCGCGAGGGAGGAGCGGCGCCCGGTCGGGGCGGCCCAGCCCGAGGGAGGAGCGGCGCCCAGTCGGGGCGGCCTGGCGCGAGGGAGGAGAGGCGCCCAGTCGGGGCGGCCTGGCGCGAGGGAGGAGCGGCGGCCTGGCGCGAGGCTGAGACGGTGGCAGTACTCACGTGAGGGCGATCCGGCTCGGGGCTGGAACGATGCTCCGGGGGCTGGGACGGCAGTTCTGGTGGCGGTGGCCTGAGACCGGCGGTTCGGCCGCGGGCCAGCGGCTGCGTCAGCAGGTCTGGTGAGCGGCAGCTTCGACTACCCCGGGCCGCGGTGTTTGAGCCGCGAGGAACATCGCCCGGGGGGTATCGCCTCAGCGCAGAAGGAGAAGAGGAGGGAAGAGACTGCAGCCCTAAGACTTTTGCCTCCATCACAGTGAGGAGATGTTGGGTGGACTCACTGTGGTGGATGTTAATATGTGTTTATTGTTGTTTTTTATTGTATTGTATTAAATGTAATGACTGCTTAAATTTCGTTCAGACTTCGGTCTGGATGACAAATAAAAGGAATTCAATTCAATTCAATCAATTCAATTCAATTCAAAAATTCAAATTCAATTAAAATTAACGCACTGAGGAGTTGGTGCAAGGGTCGCAGATTCAAATATTTGGACAATTTAGATCTTTTGAGGGATCGAGGTGACCCGAACTGGAAGGGGACTAACATCCTGGTGGGCAGTTTTGAAAGTGATGCAAAGGAAGTTTAAAACTGATTGGCTGGTGGACAGAATCCAAAGTAGCATTCAGACAGTTCAAACTGAGATGTCAGTGGACGAGCACGATGTGACCTATGACTATTCTTTAATTAGCTTTGAAACCTTGCGGAAAACAACAGTTCTGGGCTTCAATGTAAAATTCTAAATTGAATGGTGGAAGTCCAATTTTGTCAATATGAGATAGGAACATACATTGGAGTAAGTCGTATGTGGGTAAAGTCTGAAAGGGGAAGTTTTAAATTGTGACAGTGAGATTTCAAGATATGCATGTTGTTAGTGAGGTACAAGTAAGGAACCCAGGATGATGAGAGAAATTGAGATTCTGGCTATGGAAAAGGAGACATGGGTTAGGGATAGGCTGCTCATATCAATGCTTTCCTGGGGCAAGTGTGAGAGGTTGAGGAGCATACTTAAGAACGATATTAGGAGGGCAAAAGGGTGCACATGGTGGTACTTATAATGAAGGTGAAGCCAAATAGATTTTACAACTATATTAATGGAAAAGTGGTAACTGGAGAGTGAAAGGATGTCCTCAGTTGTCATCTACGTGTGAGTGCAGTTGCATTACAGTAGAGGTGATGCTGGATGTCCTTAACCATATGAAGATAAGTAAATCTCTGGGGCCTGTGATTAGATGTATCTCAGGCTACTATTGAAAGTTAGGGAATAAATTGCAGGAGCCCTGGCTGAGAGATGTGAATCATCATTAACCCTGGGTGAAGTGCTGAACATTTGAGGGTAGATAATGCTGTGCTTCTGTTTTAGAAATGTTGCAAAGAAAAAAACCAGATAACTCAAGACTGGGAACCACGAGGAGAATGAAAGCTATAGATTAGTAAGCCTAATGTTTTTGGTAAGACAGTTACGGGAGATGATATAAAGATGATGCACAACGTATCTTTAGTAAGTTTGAACATGTATATTTGGGAAGTTGAACTAGGACAGGACCTTCACATTGAACGAAAGCACTCTGGAGAGTATCGCCTTGGAGAACTTTGAATGCACAGCGCTAGAGTCCAGGGCTTGATCTTTACTGCGGGTAATGTCTGCATGGAGTATTCAGGTTCTCCCTGTGACCTGCGCGGGTTTTCTCGGGGTGCTCCGGTTCCCTCCCACACTCCAAAGACGTGCGGATTTGGAGGTTAATTTGCTTTGTTAAAAAAAATGTCCATGTTGTGTGTAGGATAGTGCTATTGTGAGGGTTTCGCTGGTCGGCGCGGACCATTATGCCCATTATGTGTAAACTTAATTAAACTACTTATGTCCCAACACATGGCATCGCGAGTGTATAGTGGTGCTTTTAGCATCATCATTCTGGAAATTGAGTATAGAAGTTGGGACATTATGTTACAATACATTGGCCCACGTGTATTTTGTCAGTTTAGTAAACCTATTTCAGAAAAGATAACATTGATCTGGGAGGTTGTGCTAGGAAGATTGATGGGGATGTGCCCAGTTCCTGATGGCATGAACTATAGAAAGAGGTTGAACCGGCTAGGACTTTATTATTTGCTGTGCAGGAGACATTAATCTTTGTTCTTCAGGAGTGTGGTACTCTTGGGTCTGTCCAAAATGTGTCCTCCCAGCTCAGTTGAAATGTCCAAGAGGGAATAGACAATAGACAATAGGTGCAGGAGTAGGCCATTCGGCCCTTCGAGTCTGCCATTCAATGTGATCATGGCTGACCATCGACAATCAGTACCCCGTTCCTGCCTTCTCCCCATATCCCCTTACTCTGCTATCTTTAACAGCCCCATCAAGCTCTCTCAGGAAAGAATCCACAGAACCGGTCTCCACCGCCCTCTGAGGCAGAGAATTCCACAGATTCACAACTCTCCGTGTGAAAAAGTGTTTCCTCGTCTCTGTTCTAAATGCTTTACCCCTTATTCTTAAACTGTGGCCCCTGGTTCTGGACTCTCCCAACATCGGGGACATGTTTCCTGCCTCTAACGTGACCAAACCCTTAATAATCTTAACTTTTTCAATAAGATTCCCTCTCATCCTTCTAAATTCCGGAGTGTATTCAATTCAATTCAATTCAATTCAACTTTAATGTCATTGCACAAATACTGAGTATGGGTACAACGAAATGCAGTTTTGCGTCAGTTCGTAGTAGTAGTGCAATATAGAAATTTAAAAAAAAGAAGATACAGAATAATCAAAAATACAGAATAATTAAACAATGGGGACGGAGGGACCAGAGACATCTATCGGCGGGACTCCGAGTTCAGCAATGTGATGGTATAATTGTAGAAGCTGTTTCTCATCCTACTGGTACGAGACCTGAGGCTCCTGTACCGCCTCCCTGATGGGAGGAGGGCAAACAGTCCATGGTTGGGGTGGGAGGGGTCTTTAATGATCTTCCCAGCTCGTTTCAGACACCGTTTTCGGTGGAGGGCATCCATGGCAGGGAGCGGGGCACCGATGATGTGCTGAGCGGTTTTCACCACCCGTTGTAGTGCCTTCCTGTCCGCAACAGTGCAGCTGCTGTACCATACCGTGAAGCAGGCGGTCAGGATGCTCTCGATGGTACACCTGTAGAAGTTGGTCAGGATCTGGGGGGACAGGTGGGCTTTCTTGAGCCTCCTCAGGAAGTAAAGGCGCTGTTGCACCTTTTTGATCATTCTGGTGGTATTGAGGGACCAGGACAAATCCTCCGAGATATGTACCCCGAGGAATTTGTAGCTGGAGACGCGCTCCACCTCAGTCCCGTTTATATGGATGGGGGTATGTCTGCCTCCTCTGACCTTCCTGAAGTCGACAATAATTTCCTTCGTCTTCTTGGAGTTGAGGACGAGGTTATTGTTGGCACACCAGGTTGTCAGGTGCTGGACCTCATCCCTGTAGGCTGACTCATCGTTGTCACTGATCAGTCCTACCACCGTGGTGTCGTCAGCGAACTTAATGATGGCGTTGGATCTGTACTTAGGGATGCAGTCGTGGGTGAAGAGGGAGTAGAGGAGAGGGCTGAGCACACAGCCCTGTGGCACGCCGGTGTTCAGTGTTATAGTGGAGGAGGTGAGGTTGTTGACCCTAACAGACTGTGGTCTGTTGGTGAGGAAATCCAGTGTCCAGTTGCAGAGGGAGGTGGAGATGCCAAGCCCGCTGAGTTTGGTGATCAAGCTGGCGGGGATGACAGTGTTGAAAGCGGAGCTGAAATCAATGAACAGCAACCTGATGTAGGAGTTGTTGTTGTCCAGGTGGGTCAGGGCAGAGTGTAGGGCCGCCGATATGGCATCCTCTGTAGACCTGTTGGCCCGGTAGGCAAACTGATGGGGGTCCAGTGTGGGGGGGGAGGCTGGCTTTGAGGTGAGCCAAGATCAGCCGCTCAAAGCACTTGGCAATGACAGGGGTGAGTGCCACTGGGCGGAAATCGTTGAGGCTCCCTGTGGCTGACTGTTTGGGCACTGGCACAATGGTTGATGTCTTGAGGCAAGTGGGGACAACACCCTGGGCCAGTGAGTGATTGAAAATGTCGGTAAAGACTGGGGATAGTTGTCCAGCACATGCCCTAAGCACCCGGCCAGGGATGCCATCGGGGCCTGCAGTTTTGTGTTCATTCACCTTGCTCAGTGCATCTTGTACAGCAGAGGTGGAGAGACTGAGGGGTTGTTCATTTGGGGGTGGAGCAACTTTGATGGCTGGGGTTTTGTTATCCCGGTCAAAGCGAGCATAGAAATGGTTTAGCTCGTCAGGAAGGGTGGCGTTGTCTGGGGAGGGGTGTTAACTTTCTGGTAATCGGCAAGGGATTTGATTCCTTGCCACATGCGCCTGGGGTCAGAGTTGTTATGGAAGTACTCCTCAATCCGCCGTTTGTGATTGAGTTTGGCATTCCTAATGCCCATTTCCAGATTGGCCCTGGATGAGTTGTATCCCTCAGCGTCGCCAGATCTGAAAGCGGCATCGCGAGCCTTCAGTAGGAGTCTGACCTCCCTGCTCATCCACGGCTTCTGGTTAGGGAAGGTCATTATCTCTTTGTGGGTAGTGACATTATCGGTGCAGAATTTTATATAGTCCATAACTGTTGAGGTGTATGAGTTGATGTCCACTTGTGAATTGAAGGTGGACTGGGTAGCGAACAGACTCCAGTCTGTCTGCTGAAACTGCTGC
>NW_022630633.1:52210-86289 GCF_010909765.2 Amblyraja radiata | reverse complement strand
TTTTCATCCCACACACACACACACACACACACACAGTCTCTTGCCCAGGCCGATTCTTTGCTGCTCACGAGAGGAATAGATCGGGTCGATGGGAGAGGTTGTGCAGGCTGGGACTCTATTCCTTGGAGCGCAGGAGGATGAGGGGTGATCTTGTAGAGATGTATAAAATCAGGAGAGGGATAGATCGGGTCAATTGACAATAGACAATAGACGATAGGTGCAGGAGTAGGCCATTTGGCCCTTCGAGCCAGCATCGCCATTCAATGTGATCATGGCTGATCATCCCCAATCAGTATTTGAGAAGGAACTGCAGATGCTCATAATGAGTCCGTAGGAGTCTGTGGATGTATCGTAGCAGCTCGTTATGGAACTGCAAATCGAAGGTACACAAAAATGCTGGGGAAACTCAGCGGGTGCAGCAGCATCTATGGAGCGAAGGAAATAGGCAACGTTTCGGGCCGAAACGTTGCCTATTTCCTTCGCTCCATAGATGCTGCTGCACCTGCTGAGTTTCTCCAGCATTTTTGTGTATCCCCAATCAGTACCCCGTTCCTGCCTTCCCCCCATATCCCCTGACTCCGCTATTGTTAAGAGCCCTATCTAAGCTCTCTCTTGAAAGCATCCAGAGAACCGGCCTCCACCTGAGGCAGAGAATTCCCCAGACTCACTCCTTACCCCTTATTCTTAAACTGTGTGTGTGTGGCCCCTGGTTCTGGACTACCCCCAACATCGGGAACATGTTTCCTGCCTCTAGCGTGTCCAAGCCCTTAACAATCTTATACGTTTCAATGAGATCCCCTCCCATCCTTCTAAACTCCAGAGTGTACAAGCCCAGCCGCTCCATTCTCTCAGCGTATGACAGTCACGCCATCCCGGGAATGGCGGGATTGTCATATGCTGGGAGAATGGAGCAGCTGGGCCTGTACACTCTTACCAGCCAGCAGAAAGATAATACAATCGACCCATTTACAGAGCTTATATACATGATAAGGGCATAACATTTAGGACTCGCTGGTCCGAAGGGCCTGTTTCTCTACACTAAAGACATAGAAACATAGAAACATAGAAATTAGGTGCAGGAGTAGGCCATTCGGCCCTTCGAGCCTGCACCACCATGCAATATGATCATGGCTGATCATCCAACTCAGTATCCCGTACCTGCCTTCTCTCCATACCCTCTGATCCCCTTAGCCACAAGGGCCACATCTAACTCCCTCTTAAATATAGCCAATGAACTGGCCTCGACTACCCTCTGTGGCAGGGAGTTCCAGAGATTCACCACTCTCTGTGTGAAAAAAGTTCTTCTCATCTCGGTTTTAAAGGATTTCCCCCTTATCCTTAAGCTGTGACCCCTTGTCCTGGACTTCCCCAACATCGGGAGCAATCTTCCTGCATCTAGCCTGTCCAACCCCTTAAGACGAAACTGGTCTTGCAGTGGAAAGCCTTTGAGTTATAAAAGGCCGAATGCCAGCCTCAGCATGGCAATTTATTTTCTTAGGCCAACGTGGCAAGGGTCACTAATTTGTCTAACCTGGCCACACATTTGCTGGCTGTCATTTTCAGGGCACGATAAGCCTCACTCTGCGCGGAGAAAATGAGTTATGTCGCAGCCAGCTTTATGGAGAATTGGCTTTGATCTTCCCCAATGTTTGCAGCTTAAGATGAAACAAGCCGTCTACCAATTCAAGGGCAGTGCGTGGGATCGGGATGTAGAGGAGAGGTTAAACTCAACATACATCCTATTCGGCGGCGCAAAACTCACCCGCCAGAGAAAAGGTGAAGAGGCAAATTAATCTTCCGCTGAGAAGGTGCACCTCCTTAATAACAAAGTCGTCCCTTCAGTCAGCGTGTAGGAGCGAGAGTGCTTGTGAACCGTTCAAAGTTTTGGTTCTTCAGAGATGAGGCGCAGAAACAGGCCACCGAGTCCGCTCCGACCAGCGATCACACTTGCACTATCCGACACTCGTACACACACTCGGGACAATTTACAATTTTTACCGAAGCCAATTTATAGCCCTGTCCCTCGGTACGAATTCATTCCAAGAGCTCTCCCGAGTTCTTGGCTGTTCGTTCAAACAACATTTTTCTTCTGACGTTCAATTAACTGGCCCATCTTGCTTTTAGTTTGAAAGGTACACAAAAATGCTGGAGAAACTCGGCGGGTGAGGCAGCATCTATGGAGCGAAGGAAATAGGCGACGTTTCGGGTCGAGACCCTTCTTCAGACTGATGTGGGGGTGGGAGGGGAGAAGAAGAAAGGAAGAGGTGGAGACTGTGGGCTGTGGGAGAGCTGGGAAGGGGAGGGGAAAGAGGGAGAAAGCAGGGACTACCTGAAATTGGAGAAGTCAATGTTCACACCGCTGGGTTGTAGACCACCCAAGCAAAATATGACTAGTAGACTTAGAAGTAGACTCCCCAAGCTGATCCTCCAATTTACGGTGGGACTCACTCTGGCCGTGGAGGAGGCCCAGGACAGAAAGGTGGGATTGGGAATGGGAGGGGGAGTTGAAGTGCTGAGCCACCGGGAGATCAGGTTGGTTATTGCGAACTGAGTGGGGGTGTTGGGCGAAGCGATCGCCAAGCCTACGCTTGGTCTCACCGATGTAGAGCAGCTGACACCTCGAGCAGCGGATGCAATAGATGAGGTTGGAGGAGATACAGGTGGACCTCTGCCACATTTGGAAAGACTGCTTGGGTCCTTGGATGGAGTCGAGGGGGGGGGGGTAAAGCGACAAGTGTAGCATTTCCTGCGGTTGCAAGGGAAAGTGCCCGGAGAGGGGGTGGAAGTTTAGTAATGGCCCTGTCCCACAGTACGAGTTCATTCCAAGATCTCTCCCGAGTTTAAAAAAAAATCAAACTCG
Source organism: Amblyraja radiata (assembly GCF_010909765.2). Classification (NCBI taxonomy): domain Eukaryota; kingdom Metazoa; phylum Chordata; class Chondrichthyes; order Rajiformes; family Rajidae; genus Amblyraja; species Amblyraja radiata. Next base: position 83,429 of record NW_022630633.1, on the reverse strand, counting down.
TGGTTAGCACGGAGAATGAACGTAGCGGGTACGTCGGAGCTCGGGGACGTCTCAGCGCTAACGGCAGGTACTCGGGAAGACTCGCTAACGGCAGGTAAGCACGGGAAGACTCGTGAAGATTTTTCAACGTGTTGAAAAATGTCCACGAGAGCCCCCGAGTCCCGATGAGCGGCCATTACCGTAAATCTCCCAGTTCGAATCAGGGCAAACTCGGGAGAACTCTTGGAATGAACTCGTACCGTGGGAACAGGGGTTAAACTTACAAACCCGCACGGCTCACGGCTGATCTATGGTGAATAGTTCAGCGAATTGTGGACGCAGCCCAGACCATCGCACAAACCCACCTCCCTTCCATCGACTCCATCTACACCTCACACTGGCTGAAGAAGGGTCTCGACCCGAAACGTTGCCTATTCCTTCGCTCCATAGATGCTGCCTCGCCCGCTGAGTTTCTCCCGCATTTTTTGTCTACCGACTATATCTCTGGTTTCTCTTCCCCCCCTGAATCTCAGTCTAAAGAAGGGCCTCGACCCTGAAACGTCACCCGTTCCTTAATAATAATAATAATACATTTTATTTATGGGCGCCTTTCAAGAGTCTCAAGGACATCTTGGGACGACAGATGGCACAATGGGCTAAGTGTTCGGCTGGCAACCGGAAGGTAGCCGGTTCGAATCCCGCTTGGAGTGCATACTGTCGTTGTGTCCTTGGGCAAGACACTTCACCCACCTTTGCCTGTGTGTGAATGTGTGTGAATGTGTGTGAGTGATTGGTGGTGGTCGGAGGGGCCGTAGGCGCAGATTGGCAGCCACGCTTCCGTCAGTCTGCCGCAGGGCAGCTGTGGCTACAGAAGTAGCTTACCACCACCGAGTGTGACTGAGGAGTGAATGAATAATGCGATGTAAAGCGCCTTGAGTATTAGAAAGGCGCTATATAAATCCCATCCATTATTATTACCTTACAAAATTTAGCAAATAGAGTAAAAACATGTAATCGGAATGAAATAAATAGTAAAGACATCACCGGTACACAAATTAAAGACAGAATTCAATCCAAAGACAAAAATCAAAAACACAATATGAAGAGAGAGCAGCGGCAGCTAAAGCACGCCAGCGTCCACTCTCCCTTCTGGCAGCCATCTTGGACACAGAGTAAAATAATCATTTACACACAAAAAAACATCCCCCCACAATGGTTCCCACTGTGGGGGAAGGCACAATGTCCAGTCCCCATCCCCAGTTCTCCCATAGTCAGGCCTATTGAGGCCTCCACAGTTGCCTCTACGGAGGCCCGATGTTCCTGGCCGTTCTCGCCGGGTGGTGTTGCTCCGGCGTCGGGAGAGTCCTCACAGCGGCTGGAACGGCCGATTCCCTGCCGGAGTCCGTGGCATTCCGAAGCCGACAGGGCCGCGTCGGTTGGTGCTCCGAGGCTCCCGATGTTAAAGTCGGCGCCGCAGCCCGTGGCTGGCCGCTCAACAGTCCCGCAGCTCGACGGTGTTGATCACGGCGGTCCCAGCGCGGCGACCCAGGCAAGGCATCGCCCGCTCCGCCCCGCGATAGCGCTCCAGCGCTGTGCCGCCACCGAAGCTGAAGGTGCTGGGCCGGTCCCCGCCAGGAAAACGCCGCTCCACTCCTGCTGGTAGGCCGCAAGGACGGGTCGACTGTGCAGCCCGGGGAAAAATTTGCCTCACCGACCAGGTAGGGACCTAGAAAATAGTTTCTCCCTTCCCCCCCCGCATAAAAAAGTCAAATTCCCCAACAAACATAGGACAAAATTCACTAAAAACTAATTAAAAAAAAGTGAATTGAACTGTAGAGGCAACTGGTTAGCAGCCGTTCCCCAGGATGGCTCCTCCTCCAGGATGGCTCCTCCTCCAGGATGGCTCCTCCTCCAGGATGGCTCCTCCTCCTTCTCTCAACGGATGCTGCCTGTCCCGCTGAGTTACACCAGCATCTTGTTCGTGTCCACCTTCGCTGCAGTTCCAGTGTAAAGCCCGGGTAATCCCTTCTCGCCTGCGAGCACATCGACTGGTTAACTCAGTGTTTGTGTGTTGTCCGTCTGACAAGTGTGTGCGAGATTGATTTACCTGTGAAGCTGTGGGCTCAGCGCGAACCAGTGTTTCACACCAGAGCATCACGCTGCCAGCAGGTACCAACAATCTCTGGCGAGTGGCCAATGTTCTGATGCCTCGTAGATCAGGCGGATTAATGACACCTCATGCTGCAAGCAGCACGGTCAAAAAAACAGTCGCGCCCCGGCCACTCCCTCCCCCCCCCCCCCCCATCAGGGACGAGGTAACCATTGCGTTCCCTCGAAGGTGCACACAAGATGCTGGAGTAACTCAGCGGGACGGGCAGCATCTCTGGAGAGAAGAAATAGGTGACATTTCGGGTCGAGACCCTTCTTCATTCTTCATTCCGAAAGTCGGACGGCTAGGCCGGGCTGGCGAGCGACCGATGGGGCCACGGGCGAGGTGCCGCTGCTGCCGCTGCTGCTGCTGCACTCCACGGGATGCACTACGCCAGGACGGGCGACCCGACAGTCCCCTCGACCCGAGTAGCAGCGGTCAAATACGGGACAAGGGCTGCCCCCCGTATGGGACAAACCAATTTAGCCCAAAATACACGGGATGTCCCGGCTAATACGGGACAGTTGCCGACCCTAGTCCTGACCCTCCTCCACTGACAGAGTGAGGCCCAGCGCAAATTGGCGGAACAGCACCTCATATTTCGCTTGGGCAGCTCACAGCCCAGCGGCGTGAACATTGACTTCTCTAACTTCAAGTAGCCCTTGCTATCCCTCTCTCTCTCTGCGTCCCACCCCCAGTCCTCAGCCAACAATGGAGCATTGTGGGCTCCACCTTCCCCGGGTCATCGGTACCGGCTCTGCTTTGTTCCGTACCTTCCCCAGTATCTTAAATGTCCCCCTGACTGACGGTCAGTCCGGTGAAGGGTCCCGCCCCAAAACGTCACCCGTTCCTTTTCTCCAGAGATGCTGCCTGACCCGCTGAGCTACTCCAGCGTTTTTGTGTCTAGCATTGGTTCTGTTTGGTTTACAGTCACGTGTGCCAGGGTGCAGTGTAAAGCTTTTGTTGCGGGCTGTCCAGTTAGCAGTGCGGACCAGTCTATCTTCGGTTTTAAACCAGCATCTGCGGTTCCTTCCAACACAAGAGGTAAAGAATAACCACTTACAATGGTCCGCAGGTTATTGTCGATGGCGAGCTTCAGGCTTGTTACGTAGCAGCTTTGTAGCACCTTGTCCGGGAGTCTCTCCCTCCCCTGCACGAAGGGTCCCACCGTGTGAATAACATCTGTGTGGGGAGTGAAACACAGGCCCGTTAATGTGGAAGACAGGCACAAAGTGCCGGAGTAGCTCAGCGGGACAGGCAGCGTCTCTGGAGAGAAGGAATGGGTGACGTTTCGGGGTTCGAGACCCTTCTTCAGACTGAGAGTCAGGGGAGTGGGAGACGCAGAGATATAGAAACATAGAAACATAGAAATTAGGTGCAGGAGTAGGCCATTCGGCCCTTCGAGCCTGCACCGCCATTCGATATGATCATGGCTGATCATCCAACTCAGTATCCCGTACCTGCCTTCTCTCCATACCCTCTGATCCCCTTAGCCACAAGGGCCACATCTAACTCCCTCGTAAATATAGCCAATGAACTGTGGCCTCAACTACCCTCTGTGGCAGAGAGTTCCAGAGATTCACCACTCTCTGTGTGAAAAAAGTTCTTCTCATCTCGGTTTTAAAGGATTTCCCTCTTATCCTTAAACTGTGACCCCTTGTCCTGGACTTCCCCAACATCGGGGGCAATCTTCCTGCATCCAGCCTGTCCAACCCCTTAAGAATTTTGTAAGTTTCTATAAGATCCCCCCTCAATCTCCTAAATTCTAGAGAGTATAAACCAAGTCTATCCAGTCTTTCTTCATAAGACAGTCCTGACATCCCAGGAATCAGTCTGGTGAACCTTCTCTGCACTCCCTCTATGGCAATAATGTCCTTCCTCAGATTTGGAGACCAAAACTGTACGCAATACTCCAGGTGTGGTCTCACCAAGACCCTGTACAACTGAATGGAAGGGTAATATGGAAGGGTAAGGTGTGAAAACGACAGATCAAAGCAGACGACGATCAAAAGGGCGACACGATGGCGCAGCGGTAGAGTTGCTGCCTCACAGCGCCAGAGACCCGGGTTCGATCCTGACTACGGGTGCTGTCCGTACGGAGTTTGTACGTTCTCCCCGTGACCTGCGTGGGTTTTCTACGAGATCTTCGGTTTCCTCCCACGCTCCAAAGACGTGCAGGTTTGTGGGTTAATTGGCTACGGTATAAATGTAAAAAATTGTCCCCTAGTGGGTGTAGGATAGTGTTAGTGTGCGGGGATCGCTGGTTGGTGCGGACCCGGGGGGGCCGAAGGGCCTGTTTCCGCGCTGTGTCTCTAAACTAAACTGAAAAGGAAATGCAGAATGATTCATCGTTGGTTGAAGGTGAAGGTGACAACGAGGAAAACACACAGTAAAATTAATCAGGAGGACCAATCAGTCACCAATTGATATATCCACACACACACACACACGCAAGCACGCACACACACACACGCACACACACACGCACACACACACTCACACACACACACACGCACACACACACACTCACACACACTCACACACACACACACTCACACACACACACACGCACACACACTCACACACACACACACTCACACACACTCACACACACACACACTCACACACACACACACGCACACACACACACTCACACACACTCACACACACACACACTCACACACACACACACGCACACACACATATACACACACACACACACACTCACACACTCACACACACACTCACACACACACACACACTCACACTCACACACACACCTACACACACACACACACACACACACACACACACACACACACACACACACACACACACACACACACACACTCACACACTCACACACACACACACGCACACACACACACACACACACACACACACACACACACTAATAGTGCAAAAAGACAGAACTAATGTCCGCAAGTCTATGTAGTTCAGTTATTTTACTTAGTCACAGAGTCATATAGTGATACAGTGTGGAAACAGGCCTTTCAGCCCAACTTGCCCACAACAGCCAACATGTCCCAGCTACGCTCGTCCCACCTGCCTACCTGTCCTATCCATGTACCTGTCTAACTGTTTCTTAAACGTTGGGATAGACACAAAATGCTGGAGCAACTCAGCGGGACAGGCAGCGTCTCTGGAGAGAAGGAATGGGTGACGTTTCGGGTCGAGACCCTTCTTCAGACTGAGAGTCGGGGGAGAGGAAGACACAGAGATATGGAAGGGCAAGGCATGAAAGGGGACGAAGATCAGAGAAAATATAGAATAGGTCAGAAGAAGGGTCTCGACCCGAAACGTTGCCCATTTCCTTCACTCCACAGATGCTGCCTCACCCGCTGAGTTTCTTCAGCATTTTTGTCTACCTTCGATTTTCCAGCATCTGCAGTTCCTTCTTAAACACTGGAATAGGTCATTGTTGCCTGGGTTTCAACAACTAAGTTACAGAGATAGGTTGAATAAGTTAGGTCTTTATTCTCTGGAGCGCAGAAGGTTAAGGGGGGACTTGATAGAGGTCTTTAAAATGATGAGAGGGATAGACAGAGTTGATGTGATCAAGCTTTTCCCTTTGAGAATAGGGAAGATTCAAACAAGAGGACATGACTTCAGAATTAAGGGACAGAAGTTTAGGGGTAACATGAGGGGGAACTTCTTTACTCAGAGAGTGGTAGCGGTGTGGAATGAGCTTCCAGTGGAAGTGGTGGCGGCAGGTTCGTTGGTATCATTTAAAAATAAATTGGATAGGCATATGGATGAGAAGGGAATGGAGGGTTATGGTATGAGTGCAGGCAGGTGGGACTAAGGGAAAAAAGTTGTTCGGCACGGACTTGTAGGGCCGAGATGGCCTGTTTCCGTGCTGTAATTGTTATATGGTTATATGGTTAGCTGGGGGAAGTTGGCAACGAAGCCTGCAAAGATAAAACGTAATCAAGAGCACAATCAGACTGGTCGGAGATCCAGGATGGGGGAGGGATGGGGAGAGAGAGGGTTACTTCAATGAAGAAGGGTCTCGACCCGAAACATCACCCATCCCTTCTCTCCAGAGAGGCTGCCTGTCCCGCTGAGTTACTCCAGCATTTTGTGTCAGAGTTGACACTCCAGCCACTTTAATACTTAAAACAGCGCAGACCCACAGGGTCGTTCCCACAAGTTTACAACGCAGGCCATCTGAAACTGCCACTGAGAGACACAGAGCCCTAATTGCCATATTGTGTGCTGGGGTTAAGTCTGTGCCTGCTGTATAATAATAATAATAATGGATGGGATTTATATAGCGCCTTTCTAATACTCAAGGCGCTTTACATCGCATTATTCATTCACTCCTCAGTCACACTCGGTGGTGGTAAGCTACTTCTGTAGCCACAGCTGCCCTGGGGCAGACTGACGGAAGCGTGGCTGCCAATCTGCGCCTACGGCCCCTCCGACCACCACCAATCACTCACACACAGGCAAAGGTGGGTGAAGTGTCTTGCCCAAGGACACAACGACAGTATGCACTCCAAGCGGGATTCGAACCGGCTACCTTCCGGTTGCCAGCCGAACACTTAGCCCATTGTGCCATCTGTATGAGATTGTTTGAATCATTCCTCCATTGTCGTGCCCTGGGTCACTGCACACAGCATGTGTGTGTGTCGGTACAAGCAGGCGTAGAGTACAAACTACATTGCACTGCGCCTCGGTGGATGCCGAGTCAACAATTCTTTTATTCCCCCCCTCTACCACCTTGTTTACTTCAGTTTAGTGCAACAAGCTACAATCCAGAGACAGATACGAAAGTCACTCAGCAGGACGGGCAGCATCTCTGGAGAGAAGGAATAGGTGACAGAAACATAGAACATAGAAAATAGACAATAGGCGCAGGAGTAGAGGCCATTCGGCCCTTCGAGCCTGCACCGCCATTCAATATGATCATGGCTGATCATCCCCAATCAGTACCCCGTTCCTGCCTTCTCCCCATATCCCCTGACTCCGTTATCTTTAAGAGCCCTATCTAGCTCTCTCTTTAATGCATCCAGAGAACCCGCCTCCACCGCCCTCAGAATTCCACAGACTCACCACTCTCTGTGAGAAAAAGTGTTTCCTCGTCTCCGTTCTAAATGGCTTACTCCTTATTCTTAAACTGTGTGTGGCCCCTGGTTCCGGACTCCCCCAACATCGGGAACATGTTTCCTGCCTCTAGCGTGTCCAGGCCCTTAACAATGAGATATCCTCTCATCCTTCTAAACTCCAGAGTGTACAAGCCCAGATGCTCCATTCTCTCAGCATATGACAGTCCCACCATCCCGGGAATTAACCCTGTGGGACTGTCATATGCTGAGAGAATGGAGCATCTGGGAAGTAAACCTATGCCGCACTCACTCAATAGCAAGAATGTCCTTCCTCAAATTAGGGGACCAGAGAGTAGATAGATTCTTGATTAGTACGGGAGTTAGGACTTATGGGGAGAAGGCAGGAGAATGGGGTTAGGAGAGGGAAAGATTGAATGGCGGAGTAGACCTGATGGGCCGAATGGCCTAATACTGCTCCTATCACTTATGAACATAAACTTGTGATTGAATGTTTAACTGCAGATGCTGGAGAAACTCAACAGGTGAGGCAGCATCTATGGAGCGAAGGAATAGGTGACGTTTCGGGTCGAGACCCTTCTTCAACGAAATGTTTAAGAAAGAACTGCAGATGCTGGAAAAATCGAAGGTACAGTATTGAAGAAGGGTCTCGACCCGAAACGTCACCTATTCCTTCGCTCCATAGACGCTGAGTTTCTCCAACTTGTGATCGAACTTCAGTTTGACTTGATTCTGCGGCATTGTCAGATTGGATTGAACATTGTGTGTAGAATGAAAAGCCCGTGTTGCGTGCTAACCAGTCAGCGGAAAGACAACACGTGATGACAAGCAACGCCATCCACCGTGTACAGATACCTGATAAAAATGGATGTAATAGAAACATATACAATTCTTAATGGATTCTTAAGGGAGATAAAGAACAATGAACGAAAGATATGCAACAAGGTAACGATGATCAAAAAAGTTACGATCGACTCCACAGTCAAAAAAGGTCCAACAGAGGATGTACTTCCTCCGGCAGCTGAGGAAACACAATCTGCCACAGGCAATGATGGCCCAATTCTACACGGCCATCGTAGAGTCTGTCCTCACCTTCTCCATCATGGTCTGGTTTGGCTCAGCCACCAAGCACGACATCCGGAGGCTGCAGCGAATCGTCCGATCAGCTGAGAAGGTTATTGGCTGCAGCCTTCCCTCCATTGACGAACTGGACACTGCAAGGGCCAGGAAGCGAGCGGGCAAGATCATCCCTGACCCCTCTCACCCTGGCCACAAACTCTTTGAATCACTTCCCTCTGGAAGGCGACTCCGGACTGTCAAAGCTGCCACAGCCAGACATAAACACAGCTTTTATCCACGAGTAGTTGCTCTGCTCAACAGCCAAAAATCTGTAGCCTCCCTTTGATCTGGTATTTTGTTGGTTCACATGCTTGATCAATGGTGTTTTATCATTAGTGTTTTATTATTATTAATGTTTAGCGTTTTCCGAATCATTCGTAACTGTCACTGTATGTCATGTTGTTACTTGTGGGCGGAGCACCAAGGCAAATTCCTTGTATGTGAATACTTGGCCAATAAACTTACTTACTTACTTCAATGTAAAATTGTCCTTCATAACTGTCATTGTTGTTACTTGTGGGTGGAGCACCAAGGCAAATTCCTTGTATGTGAATACTTGGCCAATAAACGTACTTACTTATGGGGCTGTCCCACTGTACAAGCTAATTCAAGAGCTCTCCCGAGTTAAAAAAAAAATCAAACTCGTGGTAAGCACGTAGAATGTACGTTGCGGGTACGCCAATGAACTTACTTACTTACTTACTTAACGGAAACAGGCCATTGTTAGCTGTTGGTTCACACAAATGCTGGAGAAACTCAGCGGGTGCAGCAGCATCTATGGAGCGAAGGAAATAGGCAACGTTTCGGGCCGAAACCCTTCTTCAGACTGATGGGGGTGGGGGGGCGAGGAGAAGAAAGGAAAAAGGAGGAGGAGGAGCCCGAGGGCTGAGGAAGGGGAGGAGACAGCAAGGGCTAACAAAATTGGGAGAATTCAATGTTCATGCCCGCCGGATGCAGACTACCCAAGCGGAATATGAGGTGCTGTTCCTCCAATTTCCGGTGTTGCTCACTCTGGCCATGGAGGAGACCCAGGACAGAGAGGTCGGATTGGGAATGGGAGGGGGAGTTGAAGTGCTGAACCACCGGGAGTTCAGGTAGGTTCTTGCGGACTGAGCGGAGGTGTTCGGCGAAACTCTGGCCATGGAGGAGACCCATTGTTAGCTGTTTGTTGGGTGAGAACAAGAAGCTGGTGCGACTTGGGTGGGGGAGGGATGGAGAGAGAGACGGGGATTACCGGGGTTACTTGAAGTTAGAGAAATCAAAATCATTACCTCTTGCCCAAGCGAAATATGTAATTTGACCGGTTAGCAGGCAACAAAAGCTTTTCACTGTACCTCGGTACGCGCAGGGGCGGAAAACCCGGGGGGGGACAGAGGGGATACGTTCCCCCCATGTTTTGAGAGGTGGGGTACCCCCCCCCCCCCAAGTTTTTGTAATCAGGATTTTAAAACCCGGTGAAATCTCCGCTTTTCACGAGACAGTGGGGGTGGGACTGCTGATCGAGGGCGCCGATTGGAGGATAGAGACGGCGGTCAGCAGGCAATGGGGGCTGGGCATGATTCAGCGCGATGATTGGAGGAGGGGGAGGTGGGGGGGGGGGAGACTGAGGATAGAGTGCGGTGATTGGAGGAGGGAGACGTGGCACAGACCTGCGCTTCATCCGCAGCCAGGATGATCCCGGCCGGCTCTCTGGCGCTGTCCTGTCCCCACCCAAGTGCCCACCCCCCCCGCGTGTGGCCAGAGAGGTCGGCAGCAGAGATCCTCCGCTATAGGATCTTTGGTCGGCAGTCAGACGGGCCAGCGCAAAGAAACAGCGCTAAACCCAGCTAACTCTGCCTGTCCCGCCAGGTGAGCCTACAACCCTTCCTGGACTTGCGGGAAATATGGCCAGCGTGGAGAAGCAGCGCTGGTATCTCGTCAGTCCATACAGGGCTGTAGTTAACCCGGTGAGACAGGCAGAGTTGAGCTGCATTTAGCGCTGGAATGAGCCTCCGAAGCCTCGCGCGCGTGTGTGTGTGTGTGAGTGTGCGCATGCCAAGATATTGTGTCCCCCCGGTCCCCTCCATGTTTTGACAGCGGTTTCCGTCTCTGGGTACACGTGACAATAAACTAAACAGAACTAAACTAGCGCTAAATATATGAGCTCCTAGCTCTAACCTGTAACCATATCTCTGAGCCGGGTCTCATCTATCAAGCAGCCAGGATGAAAGAGGTTATTGAAAGAAAGCTGCAGAGAGCTTAACATTAATTGTCTGATTTCTGAGTGGCAAGATTAAGGACAGTCGGATTTTCTATCTGATTGCATTGTTAATCTTTTATAGATCACTCCGATTTCTTTTTCTGGATTCTCTCAGCAGAAGAGTTCTCTAATGCCCCTGCCCCGCTTAGGAAACCTGAACGGAAACCTCTGGAGACTTTGCGCCCCACCCAAGGTTTCCGTGCGGTTCCCGGAGGTTGCAGGTGGTTGCCGGAGGTTGCAGGTGGTTGCCGGAGGTTGCAGGTAGTGGAAGCAGGTAGGGAGACTGACGAAGACCTCCGGGAGCCGCACGGAAACGTTGGGTGGGGCGCAAAGTCTCCAGAGGTTTCCGTTCAGGTTTCCTAAGTGGGACAGGGGCATTAGTAAAAGCATGGGCATGAAGGAACTGCAGATGCTGGTTTACACCGAAGATAGACACAAAATGCTGGAGTGACTCAGCGGGACAGGCAGCATCCCTGGAGAGAAGGAACGAGTGACGTTTCGGGTCGAGACCCTTCTTCGGACTGAGAGTCAGGGGGCGAGGGAAACTAGAGATATGGAAGGGTGAGGCGTGAAAATGACAGATCAAAGCAGAAGATGACCTTCACCATCAGCCAACAATGGTCGGTGCGGTGAACCTATAAAAAGATTAACAATGCACTCAGATAGAAAATCCGACTGTCCTTAATCTTGCTACTGAGAAATCGGACAACTCATTCTATCTCCCATTCCTTCTCTCCAGAGATGCTGCCTGTCCCGCTGAGTTACTCCGCCATTTTTTTTCTATCCTCGTTTTAAACCAGCATCTGCAGTTCCTCCTACAACATTGGATCGGACTTTGCTGGCTTTACCTTGCACTAAATCTTATTCTCTTGTCATGCATCTACACACTGCAAATGGATCGATTGTAATCACGTATTGTCTTTACGCCAACTGGATAGCACGCAACAAAAGCTTTTCCCTGTATCTGTGGATAAATGTGAGGTTATCCATCTTGGTGGCAACAACAGGAAAGCAGACTATTATCTAAATGGTGGCCGACTAGGAAAAGGGGAGATGCAGCGAGACCTGGGTGTCATGGTACACCAGTCATTGAAAGTAGGCATGCAGGTGCAGCAGGCAGTGAAGAAAGCGAATGGTATGTTAGCTTTCATAGCAAAAGGATTTAAGTATAGGAGCAGGGAGGTTCTACTGCAGTTGTACAGGGTCTTGGTGAGACCACACCTGGAGTATTGCGTACAGTTTTGGTCTCCAAATCTGAGGAAGGACATTATTGCCATAGAGGGAGTGCAGAGAAGGTTCACCAGACTGATTCCTGGGATGTCAGGACTGTCTTATGAAGAAAGACTGGATAGACTTGGTTTATACTCTCTAGAATTTAGGAGATTGAGAGGGGATCTTATAGAAACTTACAAAATTCTTAAGGGGTTGGACAGGCTAGATGCAGGAAGATTGCTCCCGATGTTGGGGGGAGTCCAGGACAAGGGGTCACAGCTTAAGGATAAGGGGGAAATCCTTTAAAACCGAGATGAGAAGAACTTTTTTCACACAGAGAGTGGTGAATCTCTGGAACTCTCTGCCACAGAGGGTAGTCGAGGCCAGTTCATTGGCTATATTTAAGAGGGAGTTAGATGTGGCCCTTGTGGCTAAGGGGATCAGAGGATATGGAGAGAAGGCAGGTACGGGATACTGAGTTGGATGATCAGCCATGATCATATTGAATGGCGGTGCAGGCTCGAAGGGCCGAATGGCCTACTCCTGCACCTAATTTCTATGTTTCTATGTTTCTACCTACGAGTTAGGTAGAGCTCTAGGGGCTAGTGGAATCAAGGGATATGGGGGGGAAGGCAGGCACGGGTTATTGATTTGGGACGATCATGCCATGATCACAATGAATGGCGGTGCAGGCTCGAAGGGCCGTATGGCCTACTCCTGCACTTATTGTCTATTGTCTAAACATAGAAACATAGAAAATAGGTGCAGGAGTAGGCCATTCGGCCCTTCGAGCCTGCACCGCCATTCAATATGATCATGGCTGATCATCCAACTCAGTATCCCATCCCTGCCTTCTCTCCATACCCCCTGATCCCTTTAGCCACATCTAACTCCCTCTAGGACCCTACCTAGTTCTCTCTTGAAAGTATCCAGAGAACCGGCCTCCACCACCCTCTGAGGCGGAGAATTCCACAGACTCACAACTTCCCCACAGCCATCAGGCTATTAACCTTGGCTCGGACAAAATAATAGCCCATTATTTGTTATTTGCACTATTTCAGTTTATTTATTCATGTGTGTATATATATTTATATAATGGTATATGGACAGACTGATCTGTTTTGTAGTCAATGCCTATTATGTTCTGTTGTGCTGAAGCAAAGCAAGAATTTCATTGTCCTATCTGGGACATATGACAATAAACTCACTTGAACTTGAACTCTGTGTGAAAAAGTGTTTCCTCATCTCAGTCCTAAATGGCTTACCCCTTATTTTTAAACTGTGACCCCCCCCCTCCCCTGGTTCTGGTCCTAATTCTGCTATCACTTACGACCTTACGAACAAGTTTTCCCCAACAAAGACGAGCGTTAATACCCCTCTTCAGCGCAAGGCTTGCATGAAGCAAAATCGCTCGGTCACCCAAGGGGCACACAACATCAGCAGCCTCACCACAAAGGCCCTTGTGTTTAGCCATTATAATTACCATTGAAATCCAATATGTCTATAATTACAACTGGATTTCTGTAAATGACAATTACGCATTAGAGGAACACAATGTCCACCAATTTTCGCCCATCAATTGCCTGGGTAATAAAATCCGACAAGCATCCGCGCTGGAAGATAATAAGTCTCGCTCACTGTAAAACTGTGACAGTAATATGAGGCAGTTTAGTTTTCTGCCACGAATAAAACTCTCACAGGCATGGCAGCCCGCTTTAATTACCTCTGGCATCATTGCGGGAAGTGGCAAACGGGTGGGAGACAGTTCGAGCATCGAAAATACAGTCACGTTCGGGCATTTAATTCCCCGTTTTGCAAAATGTGTTGTCCCTGGCGCTAGTGAAATCGATAGTTTTTTGCCAGCCTTTGGGAGGGGGGGGGGGGGGACGTTGGCTGCCTGTTAGACAATAGACAAAAGACAATAGGTGCAGGAGTAGGCCATTCAGCCCTTCGTGCCGTTGTGTGAAGAAGTTGCTTAAAAATCTGCTGATTTGTGTTCATTAACTGGCGGGGTTCTTGGTTCTTGGTTTCTTGGTCCTCCAAAATATTCCAACTGGAATTTAAACTGTGGAGGTGGTGAAGGGAGGGCTTAAGCCAGAAAGGGTTATTGGGAAGAAAGAGCTACTTTAAATGTAGTTGCATCTGGTTGGGTAACTATAGTTGGGTGGAGATTATTCCATGCTTTAATTGTGCGGGGGAAGAACGAATTGCTGTACCAACACATCTGTCTTTGTAGCTGGGATCACAAATTGGATCGAATGCCCTCGTCTGCTCCTAATTGGTTTGGGTTTGGTGTAGGTCTTGTAGTCTATGTCGAGCTGACCATTTAACATTTTGTAAAAACAGGTCAAACGGTGAGCTTCACGTCTGTCTGTCTTGGAGAGGGTTCCACCCCAGAGAATTCAGAAGTTTGGTGACACTCGCTTCTCTCTCATAGGTGTTAGTAACAAATCGAGCTGCCTGTCTTTGGACACGTTGGATGGAAGAAATGTCTTTATTTGTGTATGGGTCCCAAGCTGCAACTGCGTTGTCCAAATGAGGTCTAACGAGGGTGAAGTATAGCTTCTCCTTGACAAAAGTTGAACAATGATGAAGAAAGATGCTGGAAAAATCTTCTCGAAGGAATAGGCGACGTTTCGGGTCGAGACCCGGAAGGGTCTCGACCCGAAACGTCACCTATTCCTTCTCTCCATAGATGCTGCCTCACCCGCTGAGTTTCTCCAGCATTTTTTGTCTAGTATTTTTTGAAGTATAGCTTCTCCTTGATGGTTTGTGCGATGGTCTGGGCTGCGTCCACAATTCACTCAACCATTCACCATAGATCAATCGTGAGCAGTGAGGGGTTATAGGCTAATTGGCTTCGGTAAAAATTGTAAATTGTCCCGAGTGTGTGTAATAATAATAATAATAATGGATGGGATTTATATAGCGCCTTTCTAATACTCAAGGCGCTTTACATCGCATTATTCATTCACTCCTCAGTCATACTCGGTGGTGGTAAGCTACTTCTGTAGCCACAGCTGCCCTGGGGCAGACTGACGGAAGCGTGGCTGCCAATCTGCGCCTACGGCCCCTCCGACCACCACCAATCACTCACACACATTTACACACATTCACACACAGGCAAAGGTGGGTGAAGTGTCTTGCCCAAGGACACAACGACAGTATGCACTCCAAGCGGGATTCGAACCGGCTACCTTCCGGTTGCCAGCCGAACACTTAGCCCATTGCGCCAGGAGTGTGTGATAGTGCCAGTGTGCGGGACGATCGCTGGCACAAACCCACCTCCCTTCCATTTACCCCATCTACACTCAAGCTGATCGAAGAAGGGTCTCGACCCGAAACGTCACCTATTCCTTCGCTCCATAGATGCTGCCTCACCCGCTGAGGCAGCGTCTGATTAATGTAGTGTTTTTGCTACATTAGTAAGTCCCAGATATCGACTGCCCCCCCACTTTAGCACCAAGGCAGATTCAGCAGGGGTTAGATAGGGTGCCTCGTTCCTTCAGCACTGTCCTGCCGCTCACTCTGAGGGCAGGAATAGTTCTGATTCGGTTTACAGCGCGGACAACGGGCCCTTCGACCCACCGCGATCCCCGCACACTAGCTCCATCCTGCACGCACTGGGGACCATTTACATTGACACCAAGCCAACCGGCCTACAAACCCGCACGTCTCTGGAGCGTGGGAGGAAACCGGTGTTCCCGGAGAAAGCCCACGCAGGTCACGGGGAGAACGTGCAAAGCTCCGTGCACGCAGAGGGCCGTAGTTGGGACGGAAGACGGGTCTCTGGCGCTGTGAGTGGTGTCAGACAGCGACTCTCCCGTTGCACGTTGAAACCTCGCTGCCTCTCCAGAAGCAGTGATTCCTCGGCCTTCGACGGCCATCGCGGCTTCTGTCTGTACTAGGGTCGCCAACTTTCTCACTCCCAAATAAGGGACAAAAGGTCAAAATATGGGACAAATTCCCGACGGCAATTCGTTGACCGACTCGGCTGTGGCTGGGTGAATGATGAGTTGGCCCCGGGTGCTGGACGACTGCACACAAAGCCCAGCCGGCGGGCCAACTGAGGAGTTTTGGCCCAGGGGGGGGGGGGGGGGCGCGCGCTAAGTCCGGCGCCCCGTCCAACTCATGAACCGATGATCGGCCGTGAGAGGGAGGGGTGTCGGCGGTAAACAAAGGTCCGAAGGTCGGACAGTTGGCCGGGCTGCCGACCGACCGACGGGGCCACGGGCGAGGGGCTGCTGCTGCTGCTGCTGCTGCACTCCACGGGCTGCACTACATCGGGACCGGTGAGGCGGGGTCCGACCCCGACAGTCCCCTCGACTCGAGTGGTAGCGGTCAAATACGGGACAAGGGGCGGTCCTGTACGGGACAAACCAATTTAGCCCAAAATGCGGGATGTCCCGGCTAATACGGGACAGTTACTAATACGCGACCCTAGTCGGTACCTCGGGGCAGAGGGGGCAGGCAGCCGGGCCTAACTGTGTGCCGGGCCTAACTGTGTGTTGGGCCTAACTGTGTGTCGGGCCTAACTGTGTGTCGGGCCTAACTGTGTGTCGGGCCTAACTGTGTGTCGGGCCTAACTGTGTGTCGGGCCTAACTGTGTGTCGGGCCTAACTGTGTGTCGGGCCTAACTGTGTGTCGGGCCTAACTGTGTGTCGGGCCTAACTGTGTGTCGGGCCTAACTGTGTGTCGGGCCTAACTGTGTGTTGGGCCTAACTGTGTGTTGGGCCTAACTGTGTGTTGGGCCTAACTGTGTGTCGGGCCTAACTGTGTGTAGGGCCTAACTTTGTGTCGGGCCTAACTGTGTGTCGGGCCTAACTGTGTGTCGGGCCTAACTGTGTGTTGGGCCTAACTGTGTGTTGGGCCTAACTGTGTGTTGGGCCTAACTGTGTGTTGCCTAGCAACCCGTCGACAGATCTGCTCTCAATGTATCATAGAGCAATTAAGAGAGTTCAGGTGCCGCAGCAGCGCTATTCATTCACTGAACAACTCAGACGGGCGCAGCAGATGGCACAATCTAGCCCGTATAAATAGCATGCTGCTCCCACGGGGCCCACACGCCACTGTCAGGCTTTAAGCACTGTGTACTCTACTCCAGCATGAACAGCGAGCTCGGCAAGAGATTCCAGCTCCTAAACTGTAACGGCCTCGTAGATGGCACTCATTAAAGGACAGTGTGTTTACACAAGCGTTTAAAAAAAAAAAATTGCGAATCCCTGTCCCATTTGAGCGTTTTTCGGATCAGATGGAAGACATGAATGTCAGGGATGTCAAGCGTAAGATTTATTACTCCGCGCTGGCTGATGTTCCCAAGGTTTCAGCTCGGAGGCTATTGTTTCTGAAGGCCCTGCTGCCGTGTTTGGCCCCCCCGCCTCATTTGATTGCCAAACACGGCAACAGGGCCTTCACGGAGGGGGGAGGGGATGGGAGAGAGAGAGAACGTAGCCCAGAATGACAACAAGCCGATTATAGGGACGTCTGGTACCAACTTGAAAGGGTCCCCTCTTGAGATGCATCTCAGGAACCCCGATTCGACCCCTTTTAAACGTGGCGATTGCCTTACGAGGGTGTTGCCAGGACTCGAGGGTTTGGGCTGCAGGGAGAGGATGAGCAGGCCGGGACTCCATTCCTTGGAGCGCATGGAAGGATGAGGGGGTCAAAAGGTCATAAAGTCATAAGGAATAGTAGAGTTAGGCCATTCGGCCCATCAAGTCTACTCCGCCATTCAATCACGGCTGACCTATCTCTCCCCCCTAACCCCATTCTCCTGCCTTCTCCCCATAACCCCTGACACCCGTACTAATCAAGAATCTATCCATCTCTGCCCTAAAAATATCCACTGACTTGGCCTCCACAGCCTTCTGTGGCAAAGAATTCAGTCACCACCCTCTGACTAAATACATTTCCCCTCATCTCCTTCCTAAACGAACGTCCTTTAATTCTGATGCTGTGACCTCTAGTCCGAGACTCTCTCACAGTCGCCGTGTGACGCCGGTAATCGCCAATGGAATTCCGTTGTCCCATTTGGGACACATGACAGTAAACTCTCTTGACTTGACTTCTTGAATTCACCAAAGTCAGCGCCACCTAGCGACGACCTACGACAGCGCCTAGGTCAAGCGAAGTCAAGCTACGCTCATTGGCGTCAAACCCACTGTCGGCGAAATTTTTTTTGAACACGTTGAAAATCCAGCGGCGACCAGAAAGGCGCTACGACTCTTTGGGCGACTGAGGAGACGACTCACGACCATACAGGCGACACCCTAGTCGCCTAGAAAATAGCCTAGGTGGGACAGGCCCTTAACTCTACAAAGAGAATTAAACGAAAAGATGAATCGAACGGCTGAAACAAAATCCAAACTCTCTCCTGAAATTCTTAATGGGCTGGAAAAGGTGAGGTTTGTTTCCTTTGCTGCAAGCAGGGGTGATTTTGAGGAGTCCCTATTGTGTAATAGCCTTGGTACTAATCGGACTAAATACATGGACACGAAGCGATATTTAAACACTGCCTAATCCACTCTATTTTAAGAGTGTAAGTACAGGATCTGATTAATGAATTGCAGAGAAGAGGGAAGACATCAGGGAGATGACCTATGGATTATTGCCATTGTTTAATTTACCAAGACAAGCAACTGTTCTGAGCGCTTAGGTTTCTGACGGGAAGATTTCAGCGGATAAAAAAAACCAGCAAGCAGTATGATCTGTAGGAACGAACTGCAGCCGGCCACGTGGGTGCAGCGGTAGAGTTGCTGCCTTACAGCGCGTGTAGAGACCCGGGTGCTTGTTTGTACGGAGTTTGTACGTTCTGCCCGTGAGTTGCGTAGGTTTTCCCCGAGACAGCGCCCGTGGTCGGAATCGAACCCGGTGCTGTCCCCGATGTTGGGGGGGGGGGGGAGTCCAGAACCAGGGGCCGCAGTTTAAGAATAACAATTTAGAACGGAGATGAGGAAAAACATTTTCACCCAGAGAGTTGTGAGTCTGTGGAATTCTCTGCCTCAGAAGGCAGTGGAGGCCAATTCTCTGGATGAGAATTTCAAGAGAGAGTTAGATTTAATTCTTAGGGCTAACTGAATCAAGGAATGTGGGGAGAAAGCGGGAACGGGGTACTGATTCTGGATGATCAGCCATGGTCGTATTGAATGGCGGTGCTGGCTCGAAGGGCCGAATGGCCTACCCCTGCACCTATTGTCTATTGTCTATTGCAAGCGCTGGAAAGGGCTTGTCCCACTTGGGAGTTATTTGGGCGACATAATTTACACATCACATCCGCATCGTGACGCGCGCATGGCGTGCATTACACCCGCATGGCGCGTGGTGAGACACGGTGGCGTAGGCAGCGATGCGCAGTCGCGCGCGGCAACCCAGGATTTTAGGACTCATAAGTGGGACAGGCCCTTAAGGCAGCGACTCTACCGCTGCGCCACCGTGCTGCCCGTGGACGAATAAGTAACGCTGCTCATAGCGTTCACATTTACTGGTTTGTGTTGAGCTCGGTCAAACCCCTCGCATCCACAGGTAACGCGGGATGTAAACAGCGACAAAAATAATATTCAAGATTGACATGAAAGCATAATGAGCCTCGAAGACTCTTACATCTTCATCTCGGCAGCAGATCAACACATTTTGTAAAATAAGCCGAATATTATTATTAGAGATATGGTCGGAAGCCGTAAAGACACCGAATAATTGTATTAGGCACACAAAAAAGCTGGAGAAACTCAGCGGGTGCAGCAGCATCTATGGAGTGAAGGAAATAGGCAACGTTTCGGGCCGAAACCCTTCGTTGCGTGGAGATTGCACTGCCTGGTGCGCTAACGAGGCATTTAGTTTAGTTATGTTAGTTGAGTTTATTGTCACGTGTGGCGAGGTACAGCGAAAAGCTTTTGTTGCGTGCTATCCAGTCAGCGGAAAGACCATACGTGATTGCAATCTGTTTAAGAAAGAACTGCAGATGCTGGAAAAATCGAAGGTGGATAAAAATGCTGGAGAAACTCAGCGGGTGCGGCAGCATCTATGGAGCGAAGGAAATAGGCGACGTTTCAGGTCGAAACCCTTCTTCATAAGGTTGTAAGTGATGGGGAAGAAACTGTGCCTGAATCTGGAGGTGTTTAAGAAAGAACTGCAGATGCTGGAAAAATCGAAGGTAGACAAAAATGTTGGAGAAACTCAGCGGGTGAGGCAGCATCTATGGAGCGAAGGAATAGGTGACGTTTCGGGACGAGACCCTTCTTCTCGAAGGAATAGGCAACGTTTCGGGTCGAGACCCTTCTTCTCGAAGGAATATGCAACGTTTCGGGTCGAGACCCTTCTTCGAAACTCAGAGGGTGAGGCAGCATCTATGGAGCGAAGGAATAGGTGATGTTTCGGGTTGAGACCCTTCTTCGAAACTCAGAGGGTGAGGCGGCATCTATGGAGCGAAGGAATAGGTGATGTTTCGGGTTGAGACTCTTCTTCGAAACTCAGAGGGTGAGGCAGCATCTATGGAGTGAAGGAATAGGTGACGTTTCGGGACGAGACCCTTCTTCGAAGGGTCTCGCCCCGAAACGTCACCTATTCCTTCGCTCCATAGATGCTGCCTCACCCTCTGAGTTTCTCCAGCATTTTTGTCTACCTTCGATTTTTCCAGCAACTGCAGTTCTTTCTTAAACAAAATGCCGCGTGCTATCCAGTCGGCGGAAAGACAACACATGATTACAATCGATCCTTTTGCAGTGTACAGATACATGAATAACATTCAGTGCAAGGCAGAGACGGCAAAGTCCGATCAAAGATCATCCGACGGTAGTTCAGGGCCTGGAGGCGTGCGCAATCAAGGGCCAGTCTCACCCACCAGCCACTCCCTCTTCTCCCCTCTCCCATCGGGCAAGAGGTACAGAAGTGCGAAAACGCACACCTCCAGATTCGGAGACAGTTTCTTCCCGGCTGTTATCAGGTGACTGAACCATCCTACCACAACCAGAGAGTAGTCCTGAACTACGATCTACCTCATCGGTGACCCTCGGACTATCCTTGATCGGACTTTGCTGGCTTTGCCTTGCACTAAACGTTATTCCCTTATCCTGTTTAAGAAGGAACTGCAGATGCTGGAAAATGGAAGGTAGACAAAAGTGCTGGAGAAACTCAGCGGGTGCAGCAGCATCTAAGGAGCGAAGGAAATAGGCAACGTTTCGGGCCGAAACGTTGCCTATTTCCTTCGCTCCTTAGATGCTGCTGCACCCGCTGAGTTTCTCCAACACTTTTGTTTACATTCCCTTATCCTGTATCTGAACACCGTGAATGGCCCGATTGTAACCATGTGTTGTCTTTCCCGTGACCGGAGAGCACATTGGTGAGATAATGACAACTCTGCTCCCTTTTTCTGCAACGCTCAGTCCAGATTTTTAAGTCATCAGCGTCAATCTGTTGGTCAGATCGTTGCGCCTTCTCAAGGACTCCTCTGCTGTCATTCTAAATTGCTTCCTGCCAGCGGTCAATGGCAGCCTTCAACAGCATTCAGGCATCACCCGCAGTAGGCCCGAGGCCTTTATCGGGAGCAGCTTTTGGGCCCCGTATCTGAGGAAGGATGCGCTGGCCCTGGAGAGGCTTCAGAGGAGGTTTACGGGGAATGTTGCCTGGGTTTCAGCAACTAAGTTACAGAGAAAGGTTGAACAAGATAGGTCTTTATTCTTTGGAGCGCAGAAGATTAAGGGGGGACTTGATAGAGGTCTTTAAAATGATGAGAGGGATAGACAGAGTTGACGTGGATAGGATGACAGATGGCACAATGGGCTAAGTGTTCGGCTGGCAACCGGAAGGTAGCCGGTTCGAATCCCGCTTGGAGTGCATACTGTCGTTGTGTCCTTGGGCAAGACACTTCACCCACCTTTGCCTGTGTGTGAATGTGTGTGAATGTGTGTGAGTGATTGGTGGTGGTCGGAGGGGCCGTAGGCGCAGATTGGCAGCCACGCTTCCGTCAGTCTGCCCCAGGGCAGCTGTGGCTACAGAAGTAGCTTACCACCACCGAGTGTGACTGAGGAGTGAATGAATAATGCGATGTAAAGCGCCTTGAGTATTAGAAAGTATTATAATG
The DNA here is from genome assembly GCF_010909765.2 of Amblyraja radiata. Classification (NCBI taxonomy): domain Eukaryota; kingdom Metazoa; phylum Chordata; class Chondrichthyes; order Rajiformes; family Rajidae; genus Amblyraja; species Amblyraja radiata. Next base: position 61,566 of record NW_022630633.1, on the reverse strand, counting down.
TGACTTCGGGTGCTGTGTGTGCGTGTGGAGTTTGCACGTTCTCCCCGTGACCGCGTGGGTTTTCTCCGGGTGCTCCGGTTTCCTCCCACGTCCCAAAGACGTGCAGCTACACACACACGCACACTAGGGGACGGTTTACAATGACACCAAGCCAATTAGCCGACAAACCTGCACGTCTTTGGAGTGTGGGGGGGAAAACCGGTGCACCCGGAGAAAACCCACGTGGGCCACGGGGAGAAGCTACAGACAAGCACCCGCGGTCGGGATCGCACCCGGAACTCCACCGCTGCGCCACCATGACCCGCCCAGATTAGGCGCCAAGTTGTTACACACGGCTAGCTGGGTATCTGCACCCCTTCATCAGAATCTGATCCGATCCTCAGCTCATTCCTGTGTATTTAAGCGAATGGTATGTTAGCTTTCATAGCAAAAGGATTTGAGTATAGGAGCAGGGAGGTTCTACTGCAGTTGTACAGGGTCTTGGTGAGACCACACCTGGAGTATTGCGTACAGTTTTGGTCTCCTAATTTGAGGAAAGACATTCTTGCCATAGAGGGAGTACAGAGAAGGTTCACCAGACTGATTCCTGGGATGGCAGGACTTTCATATGAAGAAAGACTGGATAGACTTGGCTTATACTCGCTAGAATTTAGGAGATTGAGAGGGGATCTTATAGAAACGGACAAAATTCTTATGGGGTTGGACAGGCTAGATGCAGGAAGATTGTTCCCGATGTTGGGGAAGTCCAGGACAAGGGGTCACAGCTTAAGGATAAGGGGGAAATCCTTTAGGACCGAGATGAGAAGAAACTTTTTCACACAGAGAGTGGTGAATCTCTGGAACTCTCTGCCACAGAGGGTAGTTGAGGCCAGTTCATTGGCTATATTTAAGAGGGAGTTAGATGTGGCCCTTGTGGCTAAAGGGATCAGGGGGTATGGAGAGAAGGCAGGTACGGGATACTGAGTTGGATGATCAGCCATGATCATATTGAATGGCGGTGCAGGCTCGAAGGGCCGAATGGCCTACTCCTGCACCTATTTTCTATGTATCTATGTATCTATTTCATTTTGTGTATGATTCGCCTACATCCCTTGATTACATTCCACCCCATAACTCACTACCCAGCGCCTATTACTCCATGTTTGAGGCATCAGTATCTCTTGATTAGATTCCTGACTATAACTTACACCCGGCTATCTGTTATTCTATATACGAGCCACTTACCACTTTGATTACATTCCACTCGACAATTCACTCCGGTGTCGGGCATTCTGTATATCAACCTTGTTTAAATTCGAACCCATTACTCACTCCCAACTATCTGCCATTCCTCACACTCACAGATCCGAACCCCTTTGATTAGATTCCGCCCTACAGTTCCATATTTTATGTAAAATATCTGAACTAGTTGATTAGATGCAGTCCGTTAGCGTAAACTCTTTAACGCCGATACATTGTTGTACGCGGCCTGCCACACCCCCTGTGCAGAATACTATGAACTGATTAGTCCTGGTGATCCATTACTCCGTTCTACAAAGAGGCGAGCGACTACTTCATCTAAAAAGCCGCCTCGACATTCACCAAGTGTACGTGTGGCCGTTCATGCCGAGCTGTAAAAGCAATTAGCATTTTTCGCTTTGATTTTATTAAGCGTCTCATAAATATGTAAACACTCGTGATGGCGCGCAAAATTCATTAACTTCTTTTAATTGCAGCTTGGGGCCTTGGCGAAGGCTGCGTGCGTCCAGGCCGAAGCTGGGGCACGAGTCCGTTTCTTTTTTCTTTTTTAGACAATAGGTGCAGGAGTAGAGGCCATTTGGCCCTTCGATCCAGCACCGCCATTCAATGTGATCATGGCTGATCATCCACAATCAGTACCCAGTTCCTGCCTTCTCCCCGTATCCCCTGACTCCGCTATCTTCAAGAGCCCTATCTAGCTCTCTCTTGAAAGCATCCAGAGAACCGGCCTCCACCGCCCTCTGAGGCAGAGAATTCCACAGACTCGCCACTCTCTGCGTGAAAAAGTGTTTCCTCGTCTCCGTTCTAAATGGCTTACTCCTTATTAGAGAATTCCACAGACTCACCACTCTCTGCGCGAAAAAGTGTTTCCTCGTCTCCGTTCTAAATGGCTTACTCCTTATTTTTAAACTGTGTGTGGCCCCTGTTTCTGGACTCCCCCAACATCGGGAACATGTTTCCTGCCTCTAGTGTGTCCAAGCCCTCAACAATCTTATATGTTACAATAGACAATAGGTGCAGGAGTAGGCCATTTGGCCCTTCGAGCCAGCACCGGCATTCAATGTGATCATGGCTGATCATCCCCAATCCCCTAATTTGAGGAAGGACATCCTTGTGATGGAGGCAGTGCAGCGTAGGTTCACCAGATTGATCCCTGGGATGGGACTGTCATATGAGGAAAGATGAAAAAGACTAGGCTTGTATTCACTGGAGTTTAGAAGGATGAGGGGATATCTTATAGAAACATATAAGATTATAAAAGGACTGGTCAAGCTAGATGCAGGAAAAATGTTCCCAGGGACGACAGATGGCACAATGGGCTAAGTGTTCGGCTGGCAACCGGAAGGTAGCCGGTTCGAATCCCGCTTGGAGTGCATACTGTCGTTGTGTCCTTGGGCAAGGCACTTCACCCACCTTTGCCTGTGTGTGAATGTGTGTGAATGTGTGTGAGTGATTGGTGGTGGTCGGAGGGGCCGTAGGCGCAGATTGGCAGCCACGCTTCCGTCAGTCTGCCCCAGGGCAGCTGTGGCTACAGAAGTAGCTTACCACCACCGAGTGTGACTGAGGAGTGAATGAATAATGCGATGTAAAGCGCCTTGAGTATTAGAAAGGCGCTATATAAATCCCATCCATTATTATTATTCTTGCTTAAATGGAAGTCATAATATTTCCATGGTGATATTGGGTACATTGTAACGGCAAAGAGCCTTGGCCTCATCAGGCTAATTGTAATGTGGACAAAAATGCTGGAGAAACTCAGCGGCTGAGGCAGCATCTATGGAGCGAAGGAAATAGGCAACGTTTCGGGTCGAGACCCTTCTTCAGACTGATTGTAATCATGGTTCCGCTTGTTATCCAGTGAACCGGATTAATGGAGCAATTCCAACCACACAAAACAGGCATGGGGAAGTCCAGAACAAGGGGCCACACAGTTTAAGGATAAGGGGGAAATCTTTTAGGACCGAGATGAGAAAAACATTTTTCACACAGAGTGGTGAATCTGTGGAATTCTCTGCCACAGAAGGTAGTTGAGGCCACAGTTTATTGGCTATATTTAAGAGGGAGTTAGATGTGGCCCTTGTGGCTAAAGGGATCTGGGGGTATGGAGAGAAGGCAGGGATGGGATACTGAGTTGGATGATCAGCCATGATTATATTGAATGGTAGTGCAGGCTCGAAGGGCCGAATGGCCTACTCCTGCACCTATTTTAGAGATAAGAGATTACAAAAAGTTTCCCCCAACTCCCCCACCCACCCCCCTCACATAAAACATGCTAAAGAACACAAAAAAACATACACTTAACATACAAAAGAGACACAAAGAAGGTTTAAGAAGGAACTGCAGATGCTGGAGAATCGAAGGTGGACAAAAATGTTGGAGAAACTCAGCGGGTGAGGCAGCATCTATGGAGCGAAGGAAATAGGCAACGTTTCGGGCCAAAACCCTTCACAAAGAAGGAATGGACAGACAGACTGTTGACGAGGCAGCCATTGTTGGCGCCACCTAGTGGTTGATCTCTGGAGAACATGGATGGGTGATGTTTCACAGATGTGAGAGGAGCAGAATTAGGCCATTCGGCCCATCAAGTCTACTCCTCCATTCAATTATGGCTGATCTATCTCTCTCCTAAAGGGGCTGTCCCACTGTACGAATTCACACACGAGAGATCTCCCGAGTTTAAAAAAAAATCAAACTCGCGGTAAGTACGTAGAATGTACGTAGCGGGTGCGTCGGAGCTCGGGACGCCTCTTAGCGGCTCGTAACGCTGACGCCAGGTACTCGGGAAACGCGATAAGCTTGTGAAGTTTTTTCAACATGTTGAAAAATGTCCACGAGAGCCCCGAGTACCTACGAGCGGCTATTACCATAATTCTCCGAGTTCGAATCGGGGAAACTCGGGAGAACTCTTGAATTAGCTCGTACAGTGGGACGGGCCCTTAAGTCAATGGAGAGGACGGGTTTGGAGGGATATGGGCCAAACGCGGGCAGGTGGGACTAGTGTAGATGGGACATTGTTGGCCGGTGTGGGCAAGTTGGGCCGAAGGGCCTGTTCCCACCCTGTGTCACTCTATGACTCTATGAGTAGGTGAGGAGATACCATGCTCCTTTGCGATTAAGGCTTTGGTTATTCGCGGGTAATAAGGTTATCTGGCACTTGTTGGATCGGCTGTTTCTGTCAGTAGCCTCCTCTGCTGCGACTAGTGTAGTTGGGGACATGTTGGCCAGCGTGGGCAAGTTGGGCCGAAGGGCCTGTTTCCACGCTGTATCTCTCTGTGACCCAACTGAGGAAAGAATAATTTTCAATAGAATTCAGTTAAAATAAACTGAAGGGAATACCTGTAGGGATTCAAGGATAATGAAAAGGTGTAAGATTAATTGAATGGTTCTTTAAGGAGTCGACAAGAACCTGATGGGCGAAGGCTTTTAAGGTACTTAGCTCGCTGCTGACATTTGCACAAAAGTTGAATCATGAACCAAAGCATTAAATTATCTTAACACCTTAAATAGAAAAATATTATGAGTCAGAGTTGGACATTAAATCCTTAAACGCATACAGCCATTTCATTAGGTAGACAAAAATGCTGGAGAAACTCAGCGGGTGAGGCAGCATCTATGGAGCGAAGGAAATAGGCGACGTTTCATTAGATCATAGCTGATCTATACTGCATTTAACTGCCTCTCTTGGCAGGTAGGAAGGGATTTTGTGCTAAATCAGTCCCTTGTATCTGGCTTTACTCAGATAGCCACAAAAAGCTGGAGTAACTCAGCGGGACAGGCAACATCTCTGGAGAGAAGGAATGGGTGACGTTTCGGGTCGAGACCTTTCTTCAGACAAGAGGGAGATGGAGATACAGAGAAAGGTTGAACAAGTTTGGGCTTTATTCTTTGGAGCGCAGAAGGTTAAGGGGGGACTTGATAGAGGTTTTTAAAATGATGAGAGGGATAGACAGAGTTGACGTGGAAAAGCTTTTCCCACTGAGAGTAGGGAAGATTCAAACAAGGGGACATGACTTGAGAATTAAGGGACTGAAGTTTAGGGGTAACATGAGGGGGAACTTCTTTACTCAGAGAGTGGTAGCTGTGTGGAATGAGCTTCCAGTGAAGGTGGTGGAGGCAGGTTCGTTTTTATCATTTAAAAATAAATTGGATAGTTATATGGATGGGAAAGGAATGGAGGGTTATGGTCTGAGCGCAGGTATATGGGACTAGGGGAGATTATGTGTTCGGCACGGACTAGAAGGGTCGAGATGGCCTGTTTCCGTGCTGTAATTGTTATATGGTTATATGGTTATATGGTTATATGCTGCCTGTCCCGCTGAGTTATTCCAGCTATTTGTGTCCATCTATGTATGAATGAATGAATAAGTTTACTAGCCAAGTATTCACATACAAGGAATTTGCCTTGGTGCTCCGCCCGCAAGTGACAACATGACATACAGTGGCAGTTAGGAATGACACATAAAACGTTCAACATTAATAATAAAACACTATCGATTGAGCATGTGAATTGAAATAAAATACTGGAGCTAAAATCTACAGTTTAAACCAGCATCTGCAGTTCCTTCCTACACATTTTGTTTACTCAGATAGCCAGAGACACAAGATAAAACAGCTCGTATTTTCCTCCACTTTGTTCCTGTGATGCTACAACCTACGATCGCCCAACAACAGTAAGGAAACTACTCCTCTAACCAAGGGCGGTAAAAATTAAACATCCGACCCGAAACCTCGCCTATTCCTTCGCTCCATGGATGCTGCCTCACCCGCTGAGTTTCTCCAGCATTTTTGTCGACCCACCATTTAATATAATCAAATCTGAGGAAAGACATTCTTGCCATAGAGGGAGCACAGAGAAGGTTCACCAGACTGATTCCTGGGATGGCAGGACTTTCATATGAAGAAAGACTGGATAGACTCGGCTTGTACTCGCTAGAATTTAAAAGATTGAAGGGGGGATCTTATAGAAACGTACACAATTCTTAAGAGGTTGGGACAGGCTAGATGCAGGAAGATTGTTCCCGATGTTGGGGAAGTCCAGGACAAGGGGTCACTCAGTTTAAGGATAAGGGGGAAATCTTTTAGGACCGAGATGAGAAAAACATTTTTTTTTCACACACAGAGAGTGGTGAATCTGTGGAATTCTCTGCCACAGAAGGTAGTTGAGGCCACAGTTCATTGGCTATATTTAAGAGGGAGTTAGATGTGGCCCTTGTGGCTAAAGGGATCAGGGGGTATGGAGAGAAGGCAGGTACGGGATACTGAGTTGGATGATCAGCCATGTTCATATTGAATGGCGGTGCAGGCTCGAAGGGCCGAATGGCCTACTCCTGCACCTATTTTCCATGTTTCTATCATGGCCTATCATCTAAATCAATACCCGGTTCCTGCTGTTCCCACCCATCCCTGATTCCGTTAGCCCTAAGAGCTAAATCTAGCTCTGCCATTGAAGGATAAATGTTCCAAATGGTGGTACAATCCTCCAGAGGTCTCCAGGCAAACAGCGAAAACATTCAGATTCTCTAAGGACAGAAAACCTGAGTCCAATTAAAAGATTTAAATTACATTTTCTGAATTACAATTCCCTTAGGACTGCCATTCATTGGAAGGCACAGATTATCAGACATTGTCTGTGTGCGGTGAAAGGCAGCAATTTTCTCAGTTACAGAGAGAGAGAGAGAGAGAGAGAGAAAAAGAATGTAACAATGAAGACAGACTAAATGAAATTGGTTTTTGCTTTTCTTGCAGGAGCCTGCAAGGAGTGACAGAGCTCTAAGTGTATTCATTCTCCGACTGTGAACTTTGGTCACGCTTGAAGAGAGGAGAGGAGAATCGCTGTGTCTTTGACGGCACTGGGCTGTACTCAGTAGACAATAGGTAATAGGTGCAGGAGGAGGCCATTCGGCCCTTCCAGCCAGCACCGCCATTCACTGTGATCATGGCTGATCATCCACAATCAGTACCCCGTTCCTGCCTTCTCCCCATATCTCCCCTGACTCCGCTATCTTTAAGAGCCCTATCTAGCTCTCTCTTGAAAGCATCCAGAGAATTGGCCACCACTGCCTTTTGTGGCAGAAAATTCCACAGATTTCCAACTCAATGGGTGAAAAAGTGTTTCCTCGTCTCCGTTCTAAATTACCGACCCCTTATTCTTAAACTGTGTGGCCCCTGGTTCTGGACGCCCCCAACATCGGGAACATGTTTCCTGCCTCTAGCGTGTCCAAACCCTTAATAATCTTACATGTTTCAATAAAATATCCTCTCATCCTTCTAAATTCCAGAGTATACAAGCCCAGCCACTCCATTCTATCAACATATAACAGTCCCTCCATCCCGGGAATTAACCTGGTGAACCTACGCTGCATTCCCTCAATAGCAAGAATGTCCTTCCTCAAATTCGGAGACCAGAACTGTACACAATACTCCAGGTGTGGTCTCACTAGGGCCATGAACAACTGCAGAAGGACCTCTTTGCTCCTACACTCAACTATACTCAATATAACGTGTGGAATCAGTATTGGATGTTTGTATAGCCTCCGAGAATGTCGGATGAATTTTTTGTATGGTTCCTGTATTGTATGTATTTAGAACTTGAATAAAGTGTATTTTGAATTAAAAAATTAATTACTTTGCGCCAACATTTTTGTGTGTTTCACTGTTCAAAGTTCAGGCCTGAAATATTAGTTTCAAGGGAAGGGCCTAAATGCTCCTATGCTCAACTCCTCTTGTTATGAAACTTGCTGGAGTTTAGAAGGATGGGGGAGGGAGGGGGGGTGGACACTTCATTGAAACTTACCGAATAGTGAAAGACCTGGATAGAGTGGATGTGGAGAGGATATTTCCACTAGTGGGAGAGTCTAGGACCGGAGGAGGTCGCAGCCTCAGAATTAGAGGACGTTCCTTTAGGAAGGAGATGAGGAGGAATTTATTTTGTCAAAGGGTGGTGAATCTGCGGAATTCTTTGCCAGGGAAGTCTGTGGAGGCCAAGTCGATGGATATTTTTAAGGCAGAGATAGATAGATTCTTGATTAGTACGGGAGTCTGGGGTTATGGGGAGAAGGCAGGAGAATGGGGTTAGGATGGAGAGATAGGTCAGCCACGATTGAATGGCGGAGTAGGCTCAATGGGCCGAATGGCCTAATTCTGCTCCTAGCACATGACGTTATGACCTATCACATGATATTTGCATTAGTTGGGGGGAGGAGGGTGGTGAATCTGTGGAATTCTTTGCCACAGAACGCTGTGGAGGCCAAGTCAATGGATATTTTTAAGGCAGAGATAGATTAGTATGGAAGTCAGGTGTTCTGGGTAGAAGGCAGGGGAATGGGGTTAGGAGGGAGAGAAAGATCATCCATGATGGGCCAAATGGCTTAATTCTGCTCCGATCACTTATGACCTTATGACCTGAAACATCATCAATGCTTTCTCTCCAGAGATGCTGCCTGACCCACTGCGTTACTCCAACACTGAAAAACATAGGCGGTTTCCGATGTCACCCGACCAGCGACCCCCGCACATTAACACGATCCTACAATCTACATTTATACATAGCCAAAACCTACAAACCCTCACGTCTTGGGAGTGTGGGAGGAAACCGAAGATCTCGGAGAAAAACCCACGCAGGTCACGGGGAGAACGTACAAACTCCGTACAGACAAGCGCCCGTAGTCGGGATCGAACACGGGTCTCCGGCGCTGCGAGCGCTGTAAATGAGGCGGCTCTATTGCTCGGGAATCTGGCTCTTTCTGGACCAGTGACTTAGAAAAGAAAGGGACAGGTGTTGCATCTCCTGCGGTTACAGGGGAAGGTACCTGGGGAGGGGAGGGGGGGGGGGGTGGTGGTTTGGAGGGACGAGTTAGCCAGGGAGTCGCGGAGGGAACAGTCCCTGCCCAAGGTGGAAAGGGGTGGAGATGGGGGGAAAAAAATAGATTGGACATCCCCTTCGTACAAATAAAAACATTAATAGCGATTCACCTTGGATGAGCAAGTTACCAGTGGATCTTGGACAGGTATGGGGTACTGATTGGGGATGATCAGCCATGATCCCATTGAATGGCAGTGCTGGCTCGAAGGGCCGAATGGCGTACTCCTGCACCTATTGTCCATTGTCTTTTGTATGG
>NW_022630633.1:0-51713 GCF_010909765.2 Amblyraja radiata | reverse complement strand
AGACAGCAAGAGAGAGAAAGCGAGAGACAGAGAGAGAGGGTTCATTATAGTGTGTGTCGGAAGGAACTGCAGATGCTGGTTTACACTGAAGATAGACACAAAATGCTGGAGTAACTCAGCGGGGCAGGCAGCATCTCTGGAGAGAAGGAATGGGCGAGGTTTCGGGTCGAGACCCTTCTTCAGAACGGTAAAGGTAGACAGATAAGATCAGAAAGATCGGTTGTCTGTTGTAAAAATGACTTAAATGCCGAGCAGCATCTTGAAGCTGTGGTGCTGAAGTTCGTCCACGTGACTGGTGAATTTTGAAAGTCCAACAGACCTATTCTTTGAGAGTAGGTACAGTGGCGAGTGGTGGAGTAGCTGCCTCACAGCGCCGGAGACCCGGGTTCAATCCTGACCTCGAGTGCTGTCTGTGTGGAGTCGGCACGTTCTCCACACAGACAGCACTCCATATTATAGACAAGACTCAAGTCAGGAGTGACGGAGTAACTCAGCGGGTCAGGCAGCATCTCTGGAGGAACATGGGTAGGCGACGTTTCACAGAAGTGGTAGGAGCAGAATTAGGCCATTCGGCCCCATCAAGCCTGATCACGGCTGATCTATCTCTCCCTCCTAAGTCAATGGGTAGGACAGGTTTGGAGGGATGTGGGCCAAACGTGGACAGGTGGGACTAGTGTAGATGGGACATGTTGGCCCGTATGGGCAAGTTGGGCCGAAGGGCCTGTTTCCACCCTGTGTCTCTCTATGACTATGAGTAGGTGAGGAGATAACATGCCCCTTTGCGATTAAGGCCTTTGTTATCCCCGGGTAACAAGGCCTTAACATATACAATTATAAAAGGACTGAGAAACATGTCAAATTATAAAAGGACTGGACAAGCTAGATGCAGGAAAAATGTTCCCAATGTTGGGCGAGTCCAGAACCAGGGGCCACACACAGTCTTAGAATAAAGGGGAGGCCATTTTTGACTGAGGTGAGAAAAAACTTTTTCACCCAGAGGGTTGTGAATTTGTGGAATTCCCTGCCACAGAGGGCAGTGGAGGCCAAGTCACTGGATGGATTTAAGAGAGAGTTAGATAGAGCTCTAAGGGCTAGTGGAGTCGAGGGATATGGGGAGAAGGCAGGCACGGGTTATTGATTGGGGACGATCAGCCATGATCACAATGAATGGCGGTGCAGGCTCGAAGGGCCGAATGGCCTCCTCCTGCACCTATTGTCTATATTTCCATGTTTCTATGTTATCCGGCACTTGTTGGATCAGCAGCCTCCACTGCCGGACAAGATTTAAAAAAACGAGATTGAAGGAACTGCAGATGCTGGTCTAAATCGAAGATAGACACGAAATGCTGGAGTAACTCAGGGTCTGGAGATGGGGTCTTGACCCCGAAACGGCACCCATTCCTTCTCTCCAGAGATGCTGAGTTAAGCCCCTGTCCCATTTGCCCTCGACTCATACTCGCAGCATGGTCGTCACGAGGTCGTAGCTAGGCCGTGATGCTGGTCGTAGCTGCTCGCGGCATCAAGTAGGCCGGGACGTATTTTCTAGCCTGATGAAACATAGAAACATAGAAACATAGAAATTAGGTGCAGGAGTAGGCCATTCGGCCCTTCGAGCCTGCACCGCCATTCAATATGATCATGGCTGATCATCCAACTCAGTATCCCGTACCTGCCTTCTCTCCATACCCTCTGATCCCCTTAGCCACAAGGGCCACATCTAACTCCCTCTTAAATATAGCCAATGAACTGTGGCCTCGACTACCCTCTGTGGCAGAGAGTTCCAGAGATTCACCACTCTCTGTGTGAAAAAAGTTCTTCTCATCTCGGTTTTAAAGGATTTCCCCCTTATCCTTAAGCTGTGACCCCTTGTCCTGGACTTCCCCAACATCGGGAGCAATCTTCCTGCATCTAGCCTGTCCAACCCCTTAAGAATTTTGTAAGTTTATATAAGATCCCCTCTCAATCTCCTAAATTCTAGAGAGTATAAACCAAGTCTATCCAGCCTTTCTTCATAAGACAGTCCTGACATCCCAGGAATCAGTCTGGTGAACCTTCTCTGCACTCCCTCTATGGCAATAATGTCCTTCCTCAGATTTGGAGACCAAAACTGTACGCAATACTCCAGGTGTGGTCTCACCAAGACCCTGTACAACTGCAGTAGAACCTCCCTGCTCCTATACTCAAATCCTTTTGCTATGAAAGCTAACATACCATTCGCTTTCTTCACTGCCTGCTGCACCTGCATGCCTACTTTCAATGACTGGTGTACCATGACACCCAGGTCTCGCTGCATCTCCCCTTTTCCTAGTTGGCCACGAATGTCCACGAGTGAAAAAAGGTCGTGGATTAGGCCGTGGAAGTGGGACAGGGCCCTTCACGCCAGCTTTTTGTGGCTGTCGACAGGAAAAAGAACTGAACTGTTGATCCTGGGCCACAGGCGAGACGACCTCATCGTGAATGGCAATCATCTCGATGAGGTATCCTTAAGTGAGTTGCTAACATGAATTCACTCCGATTGATGTGAAGGTGGATGGGGTGGGGGGGGGGGGGGGAGACGAAGGCTGTGCAGTAAGTAGTTTAGATTAATCATGCACTGCTAATACAACTGCCCAGTATTGAGGCCCCTGACAGCTTTATGTACAGTATTCCATTTGTCAAGTACATTATCTTTAATGGAAGCAGATCGATGGGGCGCCTTGCACTTTCGTCTTTGCCGATGAATCATTTTGCGTTTTAACGGAGGGAGAGAGAGAGAGGTGGCCCGGGCCATTTGCTGCATCTGCCCGATTGGGTAGAACCCGCGGATAGGCCGAGCTCTTCTCCGCCACTGGAATCACGGCGGATGCATTTGGCCGCCGACAACCAACGCTTCCCGCTCCAGGAACCGCGCTCGGCCCGAAAACGTCGCCCGGTCCTTTCCTCTCCACAGAGACGCTCCCCGTCCCCCCGCCGAGTCGCTCCGGCCTTTTGCGCCTGTCTTCGGTGTAAACCAGCGCCTGCAGTTCCTTCCCACACGTTCCTCCCGCTCGCGACAGCTTGAGGAGGAGCTCCAGGCTAGATGAGGGTTGATGGCTCGGCCAAACGCGTTACCCGCTTGACCGAGCGTGTCTGGCGAGGGTCCTCGATGTAGCGGTTGGCGGGAAATACAGTCGCCATGACTAACCCCCACTGTTTCAGCAACTTAAGGGGGGGGGGGGGGGGCACGGTGGCGCGGCAGGAGAGTTGACGCTTCACGGCGCCAGAGACCCAGGTTCGATCCCCACCCCGGGTGCTGTCTGTGTGGAGTTTGCACGTTCTCCCCGTGACCTGCGTGGGTTTTCTTCCGGGAGCTCCGGTTTCCTCCCACTCTCCAAAGACACTCAGATTCGTAGGTTAATTGGCTTGGTATGAATGTAAATTGTCCCTAGTGCTTGTAGGATAGTGTTAGTGTGCGGGGATCGCTGGTCGGCGCGGACCCGGTGGGCCAAAGGGCCTGTTTCCGCGCTGTATCTCTAAACTAAACTAAACTAAACTAAACTAAACTAAACTAAACTAAACTACACTACACATGATAGGAAACCATCCCTGTTAGGTTAGGTAAGGGGGAGGTACAGCGAGACCTGGGTGTCCTTGTACACCGGTCACTGAAAGTTGGCGTGCAGGTACAGCAGGCAGTGAAGAAAGCTAATGGAATGTTGGCCTTCATAACAAGAGGATTTCAGTATAGGAGTAAAGAGGTTCTTCTGCAGTTGTACAGGGCTCTGGTGAGACCACATCTGGAGTATTGTGTACAGTTCTGGTCTCCTAATTTGAGGAAGGACATCCTTGTGATTGAGGCAGTGCAGCGTAGGTTCACGAGATTGATCCCTGGGATGGCGGGACTGTCATATGAGGAAAGATTGAAAAGACTAGGCTTGTATTCACTGGAGTTTAGAAGGATGAGGTGGGGGATCTTATAGAAACATATCAAATTATAAAAGGACTGGACAAGCTAGATGCAGGAAAAATGTTCCCAATGTTGGGCGAGTCCAGAACCAGGGGCCACACACAGTCTTAGAATAAAGGGGAGGCCATTTAAGACTGAGGTGAGAAAAAACTTTTTCACCCAGAGAGTTGTGAATTTGTGGAATTCCCTGCCACAGAGGGCAGTGGAGGCCAAGTCACTGGATGGATTTAAGTTCAAGTTCAAGTTCAAGTGACATGTGTCCCTGTATAGGACAATGAAATTCTTAGGTACACAAAAATGCTGGAGAAACTCAGCGGGTGCAGCAGCATCTATGGAGCGAAGGAAATAGGCGAAATTCTTGCTTTGTTTCAGCACACAGAACAGAGTAGGCATTGACTACAAAACAGATAAGTGTGTCCACATACCATAATATAAATATATACACACATGAATAAATAAGAGAGAGTTAGATAGAGCTCTAGGGGCTAGTGGAGTCAAGGGATACGGGGAGAAGGCAGGCACGGGTTATTGATTGGGGACGATCACAATGAATGGCGGTGCTGGCTGGAAGGGCCGACTGGCCTCCTGCTGCACCTGTTTTCGATGTTTCTACGAAGAGTAAAGAGACGTGTGTGTTTGTGCTGGAAGGAGGTGTTGAGTTGTTGGAGCTCTGTTCAGTTACAAAATGTCAACACCGATCAGAGTGAGTCAAGGGGGGACTTGATAGAGGTCTTTAAAATGATGAGAGGGATAGACAGAGTTGACGTGGATCAGCTTTTCCCACTGATAATAGGAAAGATTCAAACAAGAGGACATGACTTCAGAATTAAGGGACAGAAGTTTAGGGGTAACATGAGGGGGAACTTCTTTACTCAGAGAGTGGTGGCTGTGTGGAATGAGCTTCCAGTGGAAGTGGTGGAGGCAGGTTCGTTGGTATCATTTAAAAATAAATTGGATAGGCATATGGATGAGAAGGGAATGGAGGGTTATGGTATGAGTGCAGGCAGGGAAAAAAGTTGTTCGGCACGGACTTGTAGGGCCGAGATGGCCTGTTTCCGTGCTGTAATTGTTATATGGTTATATGAGTGGCCAGTCAGCGTGGAGGATTCTCGACGGGGAAGGAAAGATTTTATTTTAGCACATCAATGCACACCTGTCTGGTGATCCCACCATCCGTAGAACATGTTGCGCGTAACAGAAAAACGTGTGCTTGTAAAAGCAACAGAGGTTCGTTGTGTTCAAAAGTTGCCTCCAACCAACCCCTACCAACCCTCACGGTCCCTCAGATCCACATCAGCCGGTCTCCTCTCCATCCACAAGTCCAACCTCCGCAGTTTTGGGGACAGAGCCTTCTCCAGGGCAGCTCCCAGGCTCTGGAACTCCCTCCCCCAACTGATCCGCAATTCCGTGTCCCTCACCATCTTCCAGTCCCGCCTCAAGACCCATCTCTTCACCTCTGCCTATCCTTAGCCCCACGTCCCCCTCCCTTTTCATCTGTGCATGAATTGCCTCATATTGTGTTTTGTATTGAATTCTGTCTTTACTTTGTGTACTAGTCATGTCTCTACTATTTATTTCATTCCCCTTACATGTTTTTCCTCTACATGCTCAATTTTTGTAAGGTGTCCTTGAGACTCTTGAAAGGCGCCCATAAAAAATAAAAAATAAATTTATTAAAAGTATGATAGATGTTTTTAATTATTCACCTCTTCCTGTGAAGCCAGTTTGTGCTTCTATCCCCCCGTGAGGGTCTGCCTATAATGATGGCTGCCGAGATTTGTTTACAGTCAGAGGTGTTGTATTTGTAGAAAGCCTTGTTAAACGGAGATGCCTCAAAGAGCATCTTGTTGCCATGCAACTGTCTTTGCAGCGAGCTGAACTGGTCCGGGAACGCTGAGGCCCCTGTGCGGGAAGGGACAAGAGTCGGCTGGCCTTTTTTGAGAAGGCTCAGCTCCTTCAAAGTCTGCCGTAATTTGCACCAGAGACAGCACCGCCATTCAATATGATCATGGCTGATCATCCAAAATCGGTACCCCGTTCCTGCTTTCTCCCCACATCATAGAAACATAGAAAACAGGTGCAGGAGTAGGCCATTCGGCCCTTCGAGCCTGCACCGCCATTCAATATGATCATGGCTGATCATCCAACTCAGTATCCCATCCCTGCCTTCTCTCCATACCCCCTGATCCCTTTAGCCACAAGGGCCACATCTAACTCCCTCTTAAATACAGCCAATGAACTGGCCTCAACTACCTTCTGTGGCAGAGTTCCAGAGATTCACCACTCTTTGTGTGAAAAATGTTTTCCTCATCTCGGTCCTAAACGATTTCCCCTCTATCCTCAAACTGTGACCCCTTGTCCTGGACTTCCCCAACATCGGGAACAATCTTCCTGCATCTAGCCTGTCCAACCCCTTAAGAATTTTGTAAGTTTCTATAAGATCCCCCCTCAATCTCCTAAATTCTAGCGAGTACAAGCCGAGTCTATCCAGTCTTTCTTCATATGAAAATCCTGACATCCCAGGAATCAGTCTGGTGAACCTTCTCTGTACTCCCTCTATGGCAAGAATGTCTTTCCTCAGATTTGGAGACCAAAACTGTACGCAATACTCCAGGTGTGGTCTCACCAAGACCCTGTACAACTGCAGTAGAACCTCCCTGCTCCTATACTCAAATCCTTTTGCTATGAACCCTTCATTGCTATATCCCTTCATTCCCTATCTAACTCTCTTTTGAAAACATCCTCTGAACTGGCCTCCACAGCCTTCTGTGGCCGGGAATTCCACAGATTCGCCACGTCTGCTTTGATCTGACGTTTTCACACCTCACCCTTCCATATCTCTAGTCTCCATCTCACCCCGACTCTCACCCCGAAGAAGGGTCTCGACCCCGAAACGTCGCCCATTCCTTCTCCCCATAGATGCCGCCTGTCCCGCTGAGTTACTCCAGCATTTCGTGTCTATCTTCGGTGTAAACCAGCATCTGCAGTTCCTTCCTACACTTGAAAGGCCATCAAGCCCAGCAAGCTGGTTTTTGATTATTGTTATTGAGAGTGAAATATTTTGTACGATTTTCCCTTATTCACTCTTCACCAAAGCAGGTTGACAATGTTTTCATCCAAAGGAGAAATCTTGCAGCCCTGAATATAGAGCAGTCCCACAGTTGCTTATTAGAGTGCTATCCACATATCCGCTCAGCACCACAGTCAGTCTATCCAGAACCCTCCATTCCCTTCTCATCCATATGCCTATCCAATTTATTTTTAAATGATACCAACGAACCTGCCTCCACCACTTCCACTGGAAGCTCATTCCACACCTCTACCACTCTCTGAGTAAAGAAGTTCCCCCTCATGTTACCCCTAAACTTCTGTCCCTTAATTCTGAAGTCATGTCCTCTTGTTTGAATCTTTCCTATTCTCAAAGGGAAAAGCTTGATCACATCAACCGAGAAAACCATGTCTGCTGAGCCCGTACTTTTACAAAGGGAACTGATTGCGAAATCGTGTGATGTGAAGTAATATTAAGATCTAAAATGACAAACAAACTGTACGTCCCGCCAACTGTCTGACACTTTGCTTTTCACTTTTAGTTTCACAGATACAATAGACAATAGACAATAGGTGCAGGAGTAGGCCATTCGGCCCTTCGAGCCAGCACCGCCAGGGTTGTAGGTTAATTGGATTGGTATAAATGCATCAGCATAAAATTGTCCCTAGTCCGCTCCGACCAGTGATCCCCGCACACTAAAGGGCCTGTCCCACTTGGCCGTCATTTGCACGTCATTTACGCGTCACGCATGGTGCGCATTACGGGCGCATGGTGCGTGGTGATGTAGGCAGTGACGTGCGGTTGCGCGCGGCGACCCAGGGTTTTGATATGTACAAAATCTTCGCGCGCCACCTGCCTATGTCACTAGGAACAATTTGACACTTACACCAACGCCAATTAACCTACAACCCTGCACGTCTTTGGAGTGTGGGAGGAAACCGAAGATCTCGGAGAAAACCCACGCAGGTCACGGGGAGAGCGTACAAACCCCGTACAGGCGGCGCCCGTAGCCAGGATCGCACCCGGGTCTCTGGCGCTGTAAGGCATATTTGCCGCTGTGAGGCAGCAACTCTACCGCTGGGCCACTAATAGGATCGTACCCGGGTCTCTGGCACTGTAAGGCAGCAACCGTATGTCAAGAGAGAGTTAGATTTAGCTCTTGGGGCTAAAGGAATCAAGGGATATGGGGAAAAAGCTGGAACGGGATTTTAGATGAACAGCCATGATCATATTGAATGGCGGTGCGGGCTGGAAGGGCCGAATGGCCTACTCCTGCACCTATTTTTCAATGTTTCTACCGCTGGGCCACCGCTGGGCCACCCTCAAAACGCTGTTGAAATAATAGGGATCTGAATTTGACCGAGAGGGAAGGAATATTTGCAATGACATAGCCAGAGCTGCTTCCTAAAGTGAACGATAGTCGCTAGTGCAAGATCCTATTCTAGCTCACGGAACGGGACAGATATATCGCTTGGAGATACGAGGACACTTGTAAAGTAGCGACTGTAACCTAATTATGGTCCAACTGGGAGCAGATAAAGAGACGCTGAAGATAGGCTGTATAACAGGTCATCTCTTTGGATCATGCACAGACTAATCAGTTGGAAAAAAAATGCATCTCAAACTGCAGGCGGTATTACTTTTATGAGGTGAGTAATAAGGATTAAATATGTTGCAATTAGTAATAAAACGAGCAGATCAGAGGCTAAGATGCCTTGTGTAATGAGGAGAGATACATGCAAAAAGATGCCTAGAATAAGGATTTAAGAGAGAGTTAGATAGAGCACTAGGGGCTAGTGGAGTCAAGGGAGAAGGGTTATTGATGGGTCACTGGATGGATTAAAGAGAGAGTTAGATAGAGCTCTAGTGGAGTCTAGTGGAGTCAAGGGATATGGGGATATGGGGAGAAGGCAGGCACGGGTTATTGATAGGGGACGATCAGCCATGATCACAATGAATGGCGGGTGCTGGCTCGGAGGGCTGAATGGCCTCCTCCTGCACCTATTTTCTATGTGTATATGTTTCTATGAATAACTTTGCTGTCATTCATTTTTCACACAGAGAGTGGTGAATCTGTGGAATTCTCTGCCGCAGAAGGTAGTTGAGGCCACACAGTTCATTGGCTATATTTAAGAGGGAGTTAGATGTGGCCCTTGTGGCTAAAGGGATCAGGGGGTATGGAGAGAAGGCAGGTACAGGATACTGAGTTGGATGATCAGCCATGATCATATTGAATGGCGGTGCAGGCTCGAAGGGCCGAATGGCCTCCTCCTGCACCTATTTTCTATGTTTCTATGTTTCTATGTAATAACTATAAAAATCACTGGAAGATAGACAAAAATGCTGGAGAAACTCAACGGGTGAGGCAGCATCTATGGAGTGAAGGAATAGGTGACGTTTCGGGCCGAAACGCCACCTATTTCCTTCGCTCCATAGATGCTGCTGCACCCGCTGAGTTTCTCCAGCATTTTTGTCTACCTTCGATTTTCCAGCATCTGTAGTTCCTTCTTAAAACATTTAATAATCACTCACCGGATGGGAGTGCCGTTTTTTTGACGTTTTTCACAGGCCCAGAGTGTTTGCTGGGCCTGTACTTGCTGGAGTTTAGAAGGATGAGGGGACACCTCATCGAAACTTACCGAATAGTGAAAGGCCTGGATAGAGTGGATGTGGAGAGGATTTTACCACTCGTGGGAGAGTCCAGGACTAGAGGTCGCAGCCTCAGAATTAAAGGACGTTCCTTAGGTCGGAGATGAGGAGGAATTTCTTTAGTCAGAGGGTGGTGAATCGGTGGAATTCATTGCCACAGAAGGCTGTGGAGGCCAAGCCAATGGATATTTTTAAGCAGCAGATAGATAAATTCTTGATTGTGTAAGGAAGAACTGCAGATGCTGGTTTAAATCGAAGGTTGGCACAAAATGCTGGAGTAACTCAGCGGGTGAGGCAGCATCTCGGGAGAGAAGGAATGGGCGATGTTTCAGGATGAGGCCATTCTTCAGACTGATTCTTGATTAGTACAGATGTCGAGGGTTATGGGGAGAAGGGGTTAGGAGGGAGAGCTTGATCAGCCATGATTGAATGGCGGAGTAGACTTGATGGGCCGAATGGCCTAATTCTGCTCCTATCACTTATGACCTTGTGGCCTTTTTAGTTTTAGAGATACAGTGCAGAAACAGGCCCTTCGGCCCTACCGAGACCACACCGACCAGCGATCCCCGCACACTAACACTATCCTACACACACTGGGAACAGTTTGACATGTATACCAAACCAATTAACCTGCAAACCCCTCGGTCTTTGGCCTGTGGGAGGAGGCCGAAGATCTCGGAGAAAGTCCACGCGGGTCACGGGGAGAGCGTCCAAACACCGTACGGACGAGCGCCCGTAGTTGGGATCGAACCCGTGATTCTGGCGCTGAAAGGGTTACAAGGCAGCGACTCTACCGCTGTGCCACCGTGATTTACGAGAGAGCTGGAGCGATGTGAGAGAACTGGTTTAAGCACATTGTGTTGGCTCAGAGGATTTACTGGGCCCAGCAGTGATAAAAGGTGACAATGTGAAACTTCTAAAGAGGACCCTTGTTGTGATAACGAGTACCTTTCTCTCTCCTGCCAGTTGCCATCTTTCCCGAAAACGCCACTGATTTAAAATTGGGATGTGCCGATTGCCAAGGCGCCATGTTGCAGTTGTACAAGACGTTGGCAAGGCCGCACCTGTGTCCAGTTCTGGGCGCAATGTTACAGGAAAGATGCTGTCAAGTTGCAAAAGGTGCTGAGAAGATTTAAGGGCCTGCCCCTCTTTCGCGACCGAATTCACGACCTATTTTTACTCGTGGACATTTTTCATCAGGCTAGAAAAAAACGCCCCGACCTACTTGATGTCGCGAGTACCTACGACCAGCATCACGACCTACCTACGACCTCATGACGACCATGCCGCGAGTATGAGTCAAGGGCAAACTCGGCAGAGGTCGTGAATTAGGTCGTGAAAGTGGGACAGGCCCTTTACGAGGAAGTTGCCAGGACTCGAGGGCCTGAGCTACAGGGAGAGGTTGAGTAGGCCGGGACTCTATTCCTTGGAGCGCAGGAGGATGAGGGGTGATAGAAACATAGAAAATAGGTGCAGGAGTAGGCCATTCGGCCCTTCGAGCCTGCACCGCCATTCAATATGATCATGGCTGATCATCCAACTCAGTATCCCGTACCTGCCTTCTCTCCATACCCTCTGATCCCCTTAGCCACAAGGGCCACATCTAACTCCCTCTTAAATATAGCCAATGAACTAGCCTCGACTACCCTCTGTGGCAGAGAGTTCCAGAGATTCACCACTCTCTGTGTGAAAAAAGTTCTTCTCATCTCGGTTTTAAAGGATTTCCCCCTTATCCTTAAGCTGTGACCCCTTGTCCTGGACTTCCCCAACATCGGGAGCAATCTTCCTGCATCTAGCCTGTCCAACCCCTTAAGAATTTTGTAAGTTTCTATAAGATCCCCTCTCAATCTCCTAAATTCTAGAGAGTATAAACCAAGTCTATCCAGTCTTTCTTCATAAGACAGTCCTGACATCCCAGGAATCAGTCTGGTGAACCTTCTCTGCACTCCCTCTATGGCAATAATGTCCTTCCTCAGATTTGGAGACCAAAACTGTACACAATACTCCAGGTGTGGTCTCACCAAGACCCTGTACAACTGCAGTAGATCTTATCGAGGTGTATAAAATCATATGAGGAATAGGTCACCATTCATTCAGCCTTTAGATATCTATCACAGGACATTTAGCTTGGTACTAGCTTAATAACCGACCAGCGATCCCCGTACACTAACACTATCCTACACACACTGGTGACAATTTACAATTTTTTTAACGGAGGACAATTAACCCACAAACCTGCACGTCTTTAAAGTGTGGGCGGAAAACGGAACTCCCGGGGAAAACCCACGCTGTCACGGGGAGAACGTGCAAACTCCGCACAGACAGCACCAGTAGTCAGGATCGAACCCAGGTCTTGGGCGCGGTAAGGCCGCAACAGGTCGTCACAGACTCGGTGGGCTGAGGGGCCTGTTTCCGCGCTGTATCGCTAAACGAATCTAAATTAAACTAAGCAAACATTTTGGGGCGGAGAGCCCATTGCTGTGCTGTTTGGTCCTATGTTCTATGTTACTGCTATACAAGTCAAACACATGTACAGGAAGGAACAGCAGAATCTGGCTTACATTGAAGATAGGCCCAAAATGCTGGAGGACAGGCAGCATCTCTGGAGAGAAGCAAAAACGTCACCCATTCCTTCTCTCCAGGGATGCTGCATGGCCCACTGAGTTACTCCAGGATTTTGTGTCCATCTTCAAGTCATTGTACACCAGTCACTGAAAGTTAGCTTGCAGGTACAGCAGGCAGTGAAGAAAGCTAATGGAATCTTGGCCTTCATAACAAGAGGATTTCCGTAAAGAGGTTCTTCTGCAGTTAAGGAAACATCTTTGAAATATCAGAAGGTACACAAAAATGCTGGAGAAACTCAGCGGGTGCAGCAGCATCTATGGAGCGAAGGAAATAGGTAACGTTTCGGGCCGAAACCCTTCTTTGAAATATTGTTAGCTTAGAACAGGCCTCTGACATACCTCTAGCTCTCTCTTGAAAGCATCCAGAGAACCGGCCTCCACCGCCCTCAGAGGCAGAGAATTCCACAGACTCACAACTCCCTGTGAGAAAAAGTGTTTCCTCGTCTCCGTTCTAGACGGCTTACCCCTTATTCTTAAACTGTGTGTGTGTGGCCCCTGGTTCTGGACTCCCCCCCCCCCCAACATCAGGAACATGTTTCCTGCCTCCAGCATGTCAAATCTCTTAATAATCCTATATGTTTCAATAAGATGCCCTCTCATACTTCTAAACTCCAGAGTGTACAAGCCCAGCCGCTCCATTCAAAACTATCGCCACTTTACTTGAGCTTTATGGATAACGGAAGAATGGTTTTCTGAATGGGTTTTGTCAGTGGAGGAGCTAGCTGACAGACGAAGGCATTTTTAGTGTCCATCAGTTTTGGACAAACAGAAAGTCAATGCTAGCTTCACATTTTTGCCCACAACTCCACGACAGGCGCAGACAGCAATGAGATCGACTGTTGACAGTGGCTGCTCGTTCAAACAACATTTTTCTTCTGACGTTCAATTAACGGGCCCATCTTGCTTTTAGTTTAAAAGGTACACAAAAATGCTGGAGAAACTCAGCGGGTGAGGCAGCATCTATGGAGCGAAGGAAATAGGCGACGTTTCGGGTCGAGACCCTTCTTCAGACTGATGATGGGGGTGGGGGGGAAGAAGAAAGGAAGAGGTGGAGACAGGGGGCTGTGGGAGAGCTGGGAAGGGGAGGGGAAAGAGGGAGAAAGCAGGGACTACCTGAAATTGGAGAAGTCAATGTTCACACCGCTGGGGTGTAGACTACCCAAGCGAAATATGACTAGTAGACTTAGAAGTAGACTCCCCAAGCTGATCCTCCAATTTACGGTGGGACTCACTCTGGCCGTGGAGGAGGCCCAGGACAGAAGGGTCGGATTGCGAATGGGAGGGGGAGTTGAAGCGCTGGGCCACCGGGAGATCAGGTTGGTTATTGCGAACCGAGCGGAGGTGTTGGGTGAAGCGATCGCCGAGCCTACGCTTGGTCTCACCGATGTAGAGCAGCTGACACCTCGAGCAGCGGATGCAATAGATGAGGTTGGAGGAGGTGCTGGTGAACCTCTGCCACATTTGGAAAGACTGCTTGGGTCCTTGGATGGAGTCGAGGGGGGGGAGGTAAAGCGACAAGTGTAGCATTTCCTGCGGTTGCAAGGGAAAGTGCCCGGAGAGGGGGTGGAAGTTTAGTAATGGCCCTGTCCCACGGTACGAGTTCATTCCAAGATCTCTCCCGAGTTTAAAAAAAATCAAACTCGTGGTTAGCACGGAGGATGAACGTAACGGTACGTCGGAGCTCGAGGACGTCTCTTAGCGGCTCGTAACGCTAACGGCAGGTCCTCGGGAAGACTCGCTAACGGCAGGTAAGCTCGGGGAAGACTGGTGAAGATTTTTCAACACGTTGAAAAATGTCCACGAGAGCCCCGAGTACCGACGAGCGGCCATTGCCCGTAAATCTCCGAGTCCGAATCAGGGCATAAAACTCGGGGGAGCTCTTGGGATGAACTCGTACCGTGGGAACAGGGCCATTAGTTGAGTTCAGTTTGACGATTTACAGCGCGGAAACAGGCCCTTCGGCCCTTCGAGCCCGCGCCGGCCAGCGATCCCCGTACATTAACACTCCCCCCCCCACAGGGCCGGCCTTAGGAGGTGCGGGGCCCAATTGGGAACAATTTTGGTGAGCCCCAGGTTCCCAGCCAAGGTCTGTAGAATCATAGAAATATAATTAAAGTCTTTTATAGACTTTATATTTCTATGATAGAATGGAAAGTAAGCAAAATATGGGCTTAAAAAGTGCCTGTGACTTAATGGACCAAACAGATCTAAGCTACATTTTAATATAAAATTGCATACATGTAAGCCTACAAGTAACAAACAAAATGTGTAGATCACATCTGAAAAGTAAATAGTTATGGGGCTTTTTCACGGGGCAACTTGACGCAAGATATAACCAGAGTGAAGTGGTCGTGGTCTAGCACGATATCACACGATATAACGGGGGGTAGATATAGAGTTCCCACGGTACTCGGCATTTCTGTTATTTGTGCGAGTGACTTGTCCGTCTCCCGAGCTTTCCCGTTAAATCTTGAATGAACATTGTGAACTGTGAAGTGTTGTTAAATCATCACGTGGCACAAATGATGTCACTTTTTTTTCACACACTATAAATATCCTCCCTTGGTTGAATTGGCTCATTTGGAGACATGTTTTACTGTGTATGTGGGAGACACAGATGGACTGAGCACAGTACCTCGGTCTTACTGTGTGTGGGAGAGGGGGAGAAAGAGACGTACACTCACAGAGGCAGAGTCTCTCAGCCTGTGTAAGAGGGAGAGAGGGAGAGAGAGAGAGAGGCACACACAAGGTGGATGTGAAATCTCACCTGCCTGTTTCAGTGACAGACACCCGCCGCCAGTAAATGAAGACACCCCCATCTGTCTCCCCCTCCTCTCCCTCGACTCCCCCACCTTTCCCTCCCAACTCATAGCAAAAGGATTTGAGTATAGGAGCAGGGAGGTTCTACTGCAGTTGTACAGGGTCTTGGTGAGACCACACCTGGAGTATTGCGTACAGTTTTGGTCTCCAAATCTGAGGAAGGACATTATTGCCATAGAGGGAGTGCAGAGAAGGTTCACCAGACTGATTCCTGGGATGTCAGGACTGTCATATGAAGAAAGACTGGATAGACTTGGTTTATACTCTCTAGAATTTAGGAGATTGAGAGGGGATCTTATAGAAACTTACAAAATTCTTAAGGGGTTGGACAGGCTAGATGCAGGATGATTGCTCCCGATGTTGGGGAATTCCAGGACAAGGGGTCACAGCTTAAGGATAAGGGGGAAATCCTTTAAAACCGAGATGAGAAGAACTTTTTTCACACAGAGAGTGGTGAATCTCTGGAACTCTCTGCCACAGAGGGTAGTCGAGGCCACAGTTCATTGGCTATATTTAAGAGGGAGTTAGATGTGGCCCTTGTGGCTAAGGGGATCAGAGGCTATGGAGAGAAGGCAGGTACGGGATACTGAGTTGGATGATCAGCCATGATCATATTGAATGGCGGTGCAGGCTCGAAGGGCCGAATGGCCTACTCCTGCACCTAATTTCTATGTTTCTATGTTTCTAACTCCAGTCCCGTCCCGACCCCCTGGGAAACTGAATAGAGCAACAATCAACTGCTGCCTGTGCGCTGATATGACAATAAAGGCTACTTTACTTTACTGAGTTATAGAGTTCCCACGGTAGACTGTAAAACTGGGACCCTGGTTCTTGTTTTAGGGACTGAAATGAAAAAAAAAGTGATTTAATTAAATAGATCCTGGAAAACCAATAACCATTGGTGAAAAAACAGTCTAGGCATTACATTTTGGGCTTCAGCCCCATCCTACCCTTTGGGCTTCTACCCCATCCTAGCTTAGTTGTGCGTGTTAGTTGGCTGTGTGTGATGTGTGTGTGGGAGGGAAGGAGAGAAGGGAGGGAGGGAAGGAGAGAAGGGAGGGAGTGGGCCGGCGGCAGGAACGGGTGCCGGGGTCCGGGCGGACGGGCGTGAGCCGAGGCCGATGTTTGTAAACGTTGCTCCAACCCCCCGGCCCGGCCCTCCCTGTATTGCTCACTGTGTCTTCCCAGGGAGAGAGAGGGGTGGAGCCGGGGCTGTGCGTGTGAAGCACGGCGACTGGAGGGGCGGGAGCGCTGCCCCAGGACCGTGAGGGAATGACCCACCTCCCCCTCTCCCCCTCACACCCCCCTCCCCGTCTACCCCTTTCTTCCCCCTCCACCCCTCTACTCTCTCTCCGCCCCTCTCTACCCGAGCCGAGAGTAGATTACTCTGGCGCCGGGCCTCCTTACTCACGGGGCCCAATTGGGAGCAATCGGTCCAATCGGCTTAAGGCCGGCCCTGCCCCCCCCCCCCAACAAGCTAGAGGATGTTAGAGGGATCAATATTTGTGCCGCTGGGCTGCGATCTGCCCGTGCGAAATACGAGGAGCCGTTCCTCATCTCCCGTCCGGTTCTATCCACCCCCTGGTCTTACTCTGTGTGATCTCCCTGGTTATTGGCAGCGGTTAAGCTCGTGGGTTAATATACAGGGGGCCATGGATCATTAACCTGCAGTCACAGTTCAAATCCAATTGCAGCAGCTGGTGAATTTAAATTGATGTAAATCTGGGAATAAAAAAAAGATTAGCGTGACTAATGGCATCCACGGGACCAGCAATTGCCGTCAAAACCCATCTGGTTGTCTAATATCCTCAGGGAAGGGATTTACAATCCTCACTTGGGCCTAGCTCACGTGTGACTACTGACCTTCCGGTCGGCTCGAGTTTAGTTTCGTTTCGTTTAGTTTAGTTTGGAGATGCAGCGCGGAAACAGGCCCTTCGGCCCAGCTTGGCCACACCGGCCAACATGTCCCAGCTACACTACTCCCACCTGCCCGCGTTTGGTCCATATTCCTTCAAACCTGTCCTATCCATGTACCTATCTAACTGCTTCTTAAATGTTGCAATAGTCCCTGCCTCAGCTACCTCTTCGGGAGGTTATAGAAACTTACAAAATATAGATCGGGATCTTATAGAAACGTACAAAATTCTTAAGGGGTTGGACAGGCTAGATGCAGGAAGATTGTTCCCGATGTTGGGGAAGTCCAGGACAAGGGGTCACAGCTTAAGGATAAGGGGGAAATCCTTTAAAACCAAGATGAGAAGAACTTTTTTCACACAGAGAGTGGTGAATCTCTGGAACTCTCTGCCACAGAGGGTAGTCGAGGCCAGTTCATTGGCTATATTTAAGAGGGAGTTAGATGTGGCCCTTGTGGCTAAGGGGATCAGAGGGTATGGAGAGAAGGCAGGTACGGGATACTGAGTTGGATGATCAGCCATGATCATATTGAATGGCGGTGCAGGCTCGAAGGGCCGAATGGCCTACTCCTGCACCTAATTTCTATGTTTCTATGTCTATGTTTCTACCTCCTCTGGCAGCTCGTTCCATGCACCCGCCACCCTCTGTGTGAAAAAGTTACCCCTCAAATTCCTATTAAATCTCTTCCCCTTCATCTTGAACCCATGTCCCCTGGACCTCGATTCCCCTCTGGGCAAAAGACTCTGTGCATCTACCCTATCTATTCCTCTCATGATTTTGTGCACCTCTATAAGATCATCCCCCATCCCCCTGCATTCCAAGCAATAGAGACCCAGCCTACTCAACCTCTCCCTGTAGCTCAGACCCTCTAGTCCTGGCAACATCCTCGTAAATCTTCTCTGAACCCTTTCAAGCTTGACAATAATAATAATAATAAATTTTATTTATGGGCGCCTTTCAAGAGTCTCAAGGACACCTTACAAAAATTGAGCATGTAGAGGAAAAACATGTAAGGGGAATGAAATAAATAGTAGAGACATGACTAGTACACAAAGTAAAGACAGAATTCAATACAAAACACAGTATGAGGCAATTAATGCACAGATGAAAAGGGAGGGGGACGTGGGGCTAAGGATAGGCAGAGGTGAAGAGATGGGTCTTGAGGCGGGACTGGAAGATGGTGAGGGACACGGAATTGCGGATCAGTTGGGGGAGGGAGTTCCAGAGCCTTTATCTTTCCTCCACCCGCCACCCTTTGTGTGTAAAAGTTACCCCTCATATTCCTATGGTGGACAAAAATGCTGGAGAAACTCAGCGGGCGAGGCAGCATCTATGGAGCGAAGGAAATAGGTGACGTTTTGGGTCTTCAAGACTCCCCTCTCCCCAATCTTTGCACATCCCCCAAGCCTTTCCACTCGTTCACTTTAATTTCATGTTTCAACTTGCGTTTTGTGTGTGATGTGTTTTTATGACCGTTTGCAGATTAATTCCCCTCCTGGGATAAATAAAGTTCTATCGTATCGTAACATAACAGCAACCAGGCTAATCTAACCACTGTCTTAGATCTTAGCACCACCAGAGGCCACACAGAGAGGCAACTGAAGAAGTTTCAAGTCAACCGCAAACCGCCCGCTAAACATAAAACGCTGGAGTAACTCAGCAGGACAGGCAGCATCTCTGGAGAGAAGGAATGGGTGACATTTCATAAAGCAGGCTGCTTTTACTGACAACCCATTATTTGTCCACCAAATGGACTATTCGAAAGATTAAAGGGCCTGTCCCAAATTTCGGCGACCACTGATGGGTGCCCGGCAAGTCGCCGAAATTTTTCAACATTTCGAAAATTCAGCGGCGACCAGAAAGACGCTACGACTCTTTGGGCGACTGAGGAGACGACTCACGACCGTACAGGCGACCTCTCACGATCATACAGGTGGGACGACAGATGGCACAATGGGCTAAGTGTTCGGCTGGCAACCGGAAGGCAGCCGGTTCGAATCCCGCTTGGAGTGCATACTGTCGTTGTGTCCTTGGGCAAGACACTTCACCCACCTTTGCCTGTGTGTGAATGTGTGTGAATGTGTGTGAGTGATTGGTGGTGGTCGGAGGGGCCGTAGGCGCAGATTGGCAGCCACGCTTCCGTCAGTCTGCCCCAGGGCAGCTGTGGCTACAGAAGTAGCTTACCACCACCGAGTGTGACTGAGGAGTGAATGAATAATGCGATCAGAGCGGAGGGGGCGCTGCTCTGGCAGCAGCCATGTCATGCAGCTCGTCAGTTTTTCAACTTTTTAATTTTTTTTTAGTATGTTTTAAAGTCTGTATTTAATGTTTCTTTGTGTGTTTTGTGTGGGGGGGTGAGGGGGAAACCGCTTCGGTCGCCTCCTCCATGGAGAGGCGAGTTTTTCCAGGTCGCCTCCCCCGTGGCCTAACATCAAGGATCAACGCGGCCTTTCCCGGAGACGCGCTCGGGACTTCAGCGGCGGGCGCAGTGTGGACTCTCGGCGTGGAGCGGGTGAGCCCTCGCTGGGGCTCGCTGGAGGGGAGCGCTCCGTTTCGCTGGCCCGGGGCAGCCGGCAGCCTGAAGTCGCAGCCTGAAGCCGCGGTCTGCAGAGCTCCAGCTGGTGGGGCGTCTACAGCCCGGGATCTCACGTTGGGGACCCGGGGGAAGAAGAAGCCATCACTGCCGGCCCGCGGCCAACTTCTACCTCGGGTCCGGCATGGACTTACCATCACCCCTGGAGGGGAGCTTCGACCGCCGGCCCTGCAGTCTACGGCGCTTCTGGCTGCGGCGGAGACTTTAAATCTTGACCGCCGGTCTGCGGCCTACAACAACTTAAAGCCGCGGTCTCCGGTGAGGAAGAGCCGATCCTGGACTGACTCTGGACTCTGGTCCTGACCACAGGGGGGGAAATGGAGGAGGACTGGCCAAATTTTGTGCCTTCCACCACAGTGATGAATGCTGTGGTGGATGTTTGTGTTACAGTTTTATTGTGGTTGTGTGTTCTTTATTATTGTATCACTGCAGACAACCCAAATTTCCACCAGCCTGGCTATGTGGCAATAAATTATATCTAATCTAATCTAAAGCGCCTTGAGTATTAGAAAGGCGCTATATAAATCCCATCCATTATTATTATTATACAGGCAACCCCCTGGTGACATGCCCCCTGGTGAACCCCCCGTGACACCCGCAAAATGTCTCCAGGTGTCGCCCGTAAGGTCGTGAGTCGTCTCCTCAGTCGCCCAAAGGGTCGTAGGGTCTTTCTGGTTCCTGCGGAATTTTCAACATGTTGAAAATTTTCGGCGACCTATGGCGGGTGCCGGCAGTCGCCGAAAAGGTCGCGTAAGTGGGACGGGCCCTTAAGTCAGTCTTTCATCTCAGGGTGGCAGAAAGGCTGGCAGTATCATCAAAGACCCACACCATCCTGGCCACACACTCATCTCCCTGCTACCTTCAGGTAGAAGGTACAGGAGCCTGAAGACTGCAACAACCAGGTTCAGGAATAGCTACTTCCCCTCAGCCATCAGGCTATTAAACCTGGCTCGGACAAAACTCTGATTATTAGCAACCACTTTATGTTATTTGCACTACCAGTTTATTTATTCATGTGTGTATATATTTATATCATGGTATATGGACACATTTATCTGTTTTGTAGTAAATGCCTACTATTTTCTGTGTGCTTAAGCAAAGCAAGAATTTCATTGTCCTATACAGGGACACATGACAATAAACTCACTTGAACTTGAACTTGAAACCCGGTGTAGATAACAAACCGAAAGGCTTAAAATTTCACAAAAGGAATCCATACAAAATCAACGCCGTGTAAAATTGCTGGAAAACGTTGCATAAAATGAGGCCTTAATTTATCATTGGATTCCTGCAGAGTAAGGTATCCACATTGAGAGGCAGCTGAAGGAAACAGAGAACTGTGATGTGATGGTTCATCTCTTCTTCTTCTTAGGCCCCCCCCTCGGTCGTGGCTGACCACGGGTGTCTCCAGCGTTGGACGACGGCCTGTGCGTGACTTTGTTTAACGTGGGGAGACTGGTGCACAGACGGCCACCCCACAGTCCTTGACAGATCTGGGTCAGGATCCAGTGGCATGGAGTCCAAGACGACTGGAGACCCTTTTCTGCTGCAGCCTTCATCCGCCTTCCCAGCCGTTGTGACATGTTCCTCCACTAAAGTCAGCCATCGTCCTCCGCCTGTTCCACCGTTGAGGTCCTGTTTGGATTGCTCTATGTCAGAGACCTCCCCCTCGACCTTACCGCCATGGGTGGCCCTACCAGGAGAACAGCTCTCAGGATCTCAGGACCACACAAGCTCCTCCACCACGACAAGGTGACAATCCACGGAAGTGTGCTGGAGTAACTCAGCGGGACAGGCAGCATCTCTGGAGAGAAGGAATGGGTGATGTTTCGGGTCGAGACCCTTCTTCACTAGAATTTAGAAGATTGAGGGGGGGATCTTATAAAAACTTACAAAATTCTTAAGGGGTTGGACAAGCTAGATGCAGGAAGATTGTTCCCGATGTTGGGAAAGTCCAGAACTAGGGGTCACAGTTTAAGGATAAGGGGGAAATCTTTTAGGACCGAGATGAGAAAAACATTTTTCACACAGAGAGTGGTGAATCTGTGGAATTCTCTGCCACAGAAGGTAGTTGAGGCCACAGTTCATTGGCTATATTTAAGAGGGAGTTAGATGTGGCCCTTGTGGCTGAAGGGATCAGGGGGTATGGAGAGAAGGCAGGGATGGGATACTGAGTTGAATGATCAGCCATGATCATATTGAATGGCGGTGCAGGCTCGAAGGGCCGAATGGCCTCTACTCCTGCACCTATTTTCTATGTTAAAGGGAAACGCAGTGGGTAGAGCTGCTGCCTCACCGCGTCAGAGACCCGGGTTCGATCCTGACCACGGGTGTTGTCCGTACAGAGTTTGTACGTTCTCCCCGTGGCCGCGCGGGTTTGCCCCGGGTGCTCCGATTTTCACCGGCACTCCCGGTCTAATTGGCTTTGGTAAAGATCGCAAATTATCTGCAGATTCCACGTAAATTCTACGTGATCACCACGAGTTTGATTTGGTTCAAACGCGGGATCGCTCGAGGGTGGACTCGCACCGTGAGACAGGGGTTTAAAGCTGCTTTAGAAAACAATTTGCCAGGAAATCATTTCTTGATGTCTGCCAATCTAAACACAGCACGTTGGTTTTGAACATCAAGCTGGTTTCCTGAGCGCAGGACCTAGCTGCCGCAGTGAGATTGTATTAAGTGTTACAGTCAAATTAAATTATTAAACATATGTTTTCTATTCACAGTCCAGGGGACAAAATTCTATTGTTCGCTCAGAATAAACAGAAAACGTATCGGCTGTCTAGACCACAGCCTCAAAAAGGCTGGCAGTATCATCAAAGACCCACACCATCCTGGCCACACACTCATCTCCCTGCTACCTTCAGGTAGAAGGTACAGGAGCCTGAAGACTGCAACGTCCAGGTTCAGGAATAGCTACTTCCCCTCAGCCATCAGGCTATTAAACCTGGCTCGGACAAAACTCTGATTATTAATAACCACTTTCTGTTATTTGCACTTTACCAGTTTATTTATTCATGTGTGTATATATTTATATCATGGTATATGGACACATTTATCTGTTTTGTAGTCAATGCCTACTATTTTCTGTGTGCTTAAGCAAAGCAAGAATTTCATTGTCGTATACAGGGACACATGACAATAAACTCACTTGAACTTGGACACTTGAACTTGTCCTCAGATCCTTGTAAAGTTCACGGAAGAAGTGAGCGGGGTGCGGTTTTGGTGGAGAGAAGAATTTCTACAGGGGTTTCCAAAATGGGTCGACTGGGCTTATAGTCACTGGAATTTAGAAGGATGAGAGGGCATCTTATAGAAACTTATAAAATTCTTAAGGGTAGACAGAAATGCTGGAGAAACTCAGCGGGTGAGGCAGCATCTATGGAGCGAAGGAAATAGGCAACGCTTTGGGTATTTACATTTACACCAAGCCAATTAACCTTCAAACCTGTACGTCTTTGGAGTGTGGGAGGAAACCGAAGATCTCGGAGAAAATTTTGCACCACAGTGGTATGAACATTGACTTCTCTAATTTCAGGTAGTTCTTATTTTCTCCTCCCCTTCTCAGCTCTCCCTCTGGCTCCACCTCTTCCTTTCTTCCTCCCGCCCCCCCCCCCCCTCCTCCACCCCCACATCAGTCTAAAGAAGGGTTTCGACCCAAAACGTTGCCTATTTCCTTCGCTCCATAGATGCTGCCTCACCCGTTGAGTCGAGACCCTTCTTCGAAACTCAGCGGGTGAGGCAGCATCTATGGAACGAAGGAATAGGTGACGTTTCGGGACGAGACCCTTCTTCGCTGAGTCAAGACCGTTCTTCGAAACTCTGCGGGTGAGGCAGCATCTATGGAACGAAGGAATAGGTGACGTTTCGGGACGAGACCCTTCTTCGCTGAGTCGAGACCCTTCTTCGAAACTCAGCGGGTGAGGCAGCATCTATGGAACGAAGGAATAGGTGACGTTTCGACCCGAAACGTCACCTATTCCTTCGCTCCATAGATGCTGCCTCACCTGCTGAGTTTCTCCAGCATTTTTGTCCACCTTCGATTTTTCCAGCATCTGCAGTTCCTTCTTAAACATCTCGGAGAAAACCCGCGCAGGTCACGGGGAGAACGTACAAACTCCGTACAGACAGCAGCCGTGGTCAGGATCGAACCTTGCGGGGCGTGGGATAGCGCCAGTGTGCGGGGATGGCTGGTCGGCGCGGAGCCGGTGGGCCGAAGGGCCTGTTTCCGCGCTGTATCTCTAAACTAAACGAAACTGCCTGCTGTACTTGCATGCTTACTTTCAGTAATCACCGAACATGCTGCAATTTGAGAGGCAACTTTGGGCTGACAGGGACAGAGAGATGAACAAGTATCTTCTCCTCCACCTCCCACATCTACTGTTTTCCGCCAGGACTCTAATAATTTGCTCAGAGTTATTCTCCGTGACCTTAACTAAATTTCAAGCTCTTCTCTCTGTAGAACTGCCTTCTATTGTGAATTATTGTGTGTGTTACAAAATGATGCCGAGGTATTCGGGGATCAAACCAAAATCAATCAGGCTCGTGCAGGGCCCCTTATAGACAATAGACAATAGGTGCAGGAGGAGGCCATTCGGCCCTTCCAGCCAGCACCGCCATTCACTGTGATCATGGCTGATCATCCACAATCAGTACCCCGTTCCTGCCTTCTCCCCATATCCCCTGACTACGCTATCTTTAAGAGCTCTATCTAGCTCTCTCTTGGAAGTATCCAGAGAGCCGGCCTCCACCGCCCTTTGAGGCAGAGAATTCCACAGACTCACAACTCTCTGTGTGAAAAAGCTTTTCCTCATCTCCATTCTAAATGGCTTACCCCTTATTCTTAAACTGTGTGGCCCCTGGTTCTGGACTCCCCCAACATCGGGAACATGTTTCCAAACCTTTAGTAATTTTATATGTTTCAATAAGATACCTTCTCATCCTTCTAAATTCCAGAGTGTACAAGTCCAGCCGCTCCAATCTATCAACATATGACAGTCCCGTCATCCCGGGAATTAACCTGGTGAACCTACGCTGCACTCCCTCAATAGCAAGAATGTTCTTCCTCAAGTT
This sequence comes from Amblyraja radiata, assembly GCF_010909765.2. Classification (NCBI taxonomy): domain Eukaryota; kingdom Metazoa; phylum Chordata; class Chondrichthyes; order Rajiformes; family Rajidae; genus Amblyraja; species Amblyraja radiata. The sequence goes on along the minus strand of NW_022630633.1, from coordinate 27,066 downwards.
TGGAGACCAAAACTGCACACGATACTCCAGGTGTGGTCTCACTAGGCCCCTGTACAACTGCAGGAGGACCTCTTTGCTCCTATACTCAACTCCTCGTGTTATGAAGGCCAACATGCCATTCGCTTTCTTCGCTGCCTGCTGTACCTGCAGGCTTACCTTCAGTGACTGGTGAACAAGGACCCCCCCAGATCCCGTTGTACTTCCCTTTTCCCAACTTGACACCATTTAGACAATAATCTGTCTTCCTGTTTTTGCCACCAAAACCTCACATTTATCCACATTAAACTGCATCTGCCGTGCATCTGCCCACTCACCCATCCTGTCCAAGTCACCCTGCATCCTCATCCCTTATCAAGCTCTCAGTCCTGGTGAATGCTGGCCAAATCCGCGGGTTCATCCCAAAGATGGCAGCTAATTTCCAAGGGAAACGGCGGCACGGAACTCACGGTGAAGAACGTGTAAACTCCGTACAGGCAACACCCGTGGTCGCGATCGAACCCGGGGTCTCTGGCGCTATGAGCGCTGCAAGGCAGCGACCCTACCGCTGCGCCATCGCGCCGCCCCTGACTTGCGAGGCCAGAACTCTGCAGTTCTTCCTCCAATCCAGGTTGTTTGGTCTTGCCTTCTTTACATTTCCATTCATAAGAAAAATGGTTTAAGAAACATTTGGACAGGTGCGCGGGCGGGACAGGTCTGGGGGGCAGGTGGGACTAGTGTAGATGGGACATGTTGGGCGGTGTAGGCGTCGGGCCTGTTTCCACATTGAAACACCTGTATAGGCCTCTGGTGAGACCACATCTGGAGTATTGTGTACAGTTTTGGTCTCCTAATTTGAGGAAGGACATCCTTGTGCTTGAGGCAGTGCAGCGTAGGTTCACCAGATTGATCCCTGGGATGGCGGGACTGTTATATGAGGAAAGATTGAAAAGACTAGGCTTGTATTCACTGGAGATTAGAAGGATGAGGGGTTATCTTATAGAAACATATCAAATTATAAAAGGACTGGACAAGCTAGATGCAGGAAAAATTTTCCCAATGTTGGGCGAGTCCAGAACCAGGGGCCACACACACAGTCTTAGAATAAAGGGGAGGCTATTTAAGACTGAGGTGAGAAAAAACTTTTTCACCCAGAGAGTTGTGAATTTGTGGAATTCCCTGCCGCAGAGGGCAGTGGAGGCCAAGTCACTGGATGGATTTAAGAGAGAGTTAGATAGAGCTTAGTGGAGTCTAGTGGAGTCAAGGGATATGGGGAGAAGGCAGGCACGGGTTATTGATAGGGGACGATCAGCCATGATCACAATGAATGGCGGTGCTGGCTCGAAGGGCCGAATGGCCTCCTCCTGCACCTATTTTCTATGTTTCTAATACCACTATGACTCTATATCTTAATGAGCAAGCCACTGAGTATAAATATCGCCATGATGGCAACGATTTGAAGGTAAACCAGTGGTCCCCATTGCCAAGTCTGAGAATATGGTGTCGGTCAGAGCAATCGCGCAAAGCAACCTCCCTTCCATCGACTCCATTTACACCTCACGCTGCCATGGCAAGGCCCGAAGCATAATCTAGGACCAGTCCCACCCCCGGCCACTCCCTCTTCTCCCCTCTCCCATCGGGCAAAAAAGTGTGAAAACGCACACACCTCCAGATTCAGGGACTGTTTCTTCCCAGCTGTTATCAGGCAATTGAATCATCCTACCACAACCAGAGAGCGGCGCTGAACTACTATCTACCTCATCGGTGACCCTCGGACTATCCTCGATCGGATTTTGCTGGCTTTACCTTGCGCTCAACGTTATTCCCTTTAATCATGCAACTGTACACTGCGAACGGCTCGATTGTGATCACGAACTGTCCCTTCCGCTGACTGGCTGGCAGGCAACGAAAGTTTTTCACTGCACCCCGGTCCACGTGAGGGTAAACGAAACTGAACTGAACGAAACGGTCAACGCACTTTGTCGATCTCAGCCCTCATACATGCGGGAGGTTGTTAATCCCCACCCACAGACCACCCAGACATCTCACGCTGACAGAAGCGCGTGATGCTTCCTCTCAAATTCTTATGCAAACCAGATGCTGCTAACCACAAACGTGTCTCTCCTTTGCCTTTCACGTCGGTTCTTGCGGCTGTGGGAGTGATTTATGTTGTTCCCAGCCACGGAAATCTGTCTGGAAAAAGCTGTGCAATTTGTTTCACAAGGCCGCAAGTTACCAACAGATGATGGCAGCCTTTACAGTCATCTTCAGACCAGCAGCTTTACCATCGCTTCATAGAGTCGTAGAGTGATACAGCGTGGAAACAGGCCCAACCTGCCCACACCAGCCAACAATGCCCCAGCTACTCTAAGCCCACCTGCCTGCGCTTGGTCCATATCCCTCTAAACCTGTCATAGAAACATAGAAACATAGAAAATAGGTGCAGGAGTAGGCCATTCAGCCCTTCGAGCCTGCACCGCCATTCAATATGATCATGGCTGATCATCCAACTCAGTATCCCGTCCCTGCCTTCTCTCCATACCCCCTGATCCCTTTAGCCACAAGGGCCACATCTAACTCCCTCTTAAATATAGCCAATGAACTGTGGCCTCAACTACCTTCTGTGGCAGAGAATTCCACAGATTCACCACTCTCTGTGTAAAAAATGATTTTCTCATCTCGGTCCTAAAAGACTTCCCTCTTATCCTTAAACTGTGTGACTCCTAGTTCTGGACTTCCCCAACATCGGGAATAATCTTCCTGCATCTAGCCTGTCCAACCCCTTAAGAATTTGTAAGTTTCTATAAGATCCCCCCTCAATCTTCTAAATTCTAGCGAGTACAAGCTGAGTCTATCCAGTCTTTCTTCATATTAAAGTCCTGCCATCCCAGGAACCAGTCTGGTGAACCTTCTCTGTACTCTCTCTATGGCAAGAATGTCTTTCCTCAGATTAGGAGACCAAAACTGTATGCAATACTCCAGGTGTGGTCTCACCAAGACCCTGTACAACTGCAGTAGAACCTCCCTGCTCTTATACTCAAATCCTTTTGCTACGAATGCTAACATACCATTCGCTTTCTGCTCCCAGGATGAGGCGTTCCACACCAGGACATCTGAAATGTCCTCATTCTTCAGGGAACGGGGATTCCCCTCCTCCACCATAGATGAGGCTCGCACCAGGGTCTCATCCGTACCCCGCAACACTGCTCTCTCTCCCCATCCCCGCACTCGCAACAAGGGCAGAGTCCCCCTAGTCCTCACCTTTCACCCCACCAGCCGGCAAATACAACAAATAATCCTACGCCATTTCCGCCACCTCCAACGTGACCCCACCACTCGCCACATCTTCGCATCTCCCCCCATGTCTGCCTTCCGCAAAGACCGCTCCCTCCGCAACTCCCTTGTCAATTCTTCCCTTCCCTCCCGTACCACCCCCTCCCCGGGCACTTTCCGTTGCAACCGCAAGAAATGCAACACCTGTCCCTTCACCTCCCCCCTCGACTCCATTCAAGGACCCAAGCAGTCGTTCCAGGTGCGACAGAGGTTCACCTGTATCTCCTCCAACCTCATCTACTGCATCCGCTGCTCTAGATGTCAGCTGATCTACATCCGTGAGACTAAGCAGAGGTTGGGCGATCGTTTCGCCGAACACCTCCGCTCGGTCCGCTTTAACCAACCTGAACTCCCGGTGGCTCAGCACTTCAACTCCCCCTCCCATTCCCAATCCGACCTCTCTGTCCTGGGTCTCCTCCATTGCCAGAGTGAGCAACACCGGAAATTGGAGGAACAGCACCTCATATTCCGCTTGGGGAGCCTGCATCCGGCGGGCATGAACATTGAATTCTCCCAATTTTGTTGGCCCTTGCTGTCTCCTCCCCTTCCTCAGCCCTCGAGCTGTCTCCTCCCATCCCCCAGCCCTCGGGCTCCTCCTCCTCCTTTTTCCTTCCCTCTCCCCGCCACCCCCCTATCAGTCTGAAGAAAGGTTTCGGCCCGAAACGTTACCTATTTCCTTCGCTCCATAGATGCTGCTGCACCCGCTGAGTTTCTCCAGCATTTTTGTGTACATGCCTACTTTCAATGACTGGTGTACCATGACACCCAGGTCTCGTTGCATCTCCCCTTTTCCTAATCGGCCATCAGATATGTCCCATCCATGTACCTGTCTCCTAAACGTTGGGATAGTCCCAGCCTCAACGACCTCCTCTGGCAGCTCGTTCCATACACCCACCACCACTCTGTGTGAAAAAGTGACCCCTCAGATTCCTATTAAATCTTTTTCTCTTCACCGTAAACCTCTGCCCTCTGGCCCTCGATTCCCCTACTCTGGACAAGAGACTCTGTGCATCTATATAGCTCGCTACATCACCACAATATCTCTCGTTACCCTTTCCCATACTCAGTCTGAAGAAGGGTCTCGACCCGAAACGTCGCCCATTCCTTCTCTCCAGAGATGCTGCCTATCATAGAAACATAGAAAACAGGTGCAGGAGGAGGCCATTTGGCCCTTCGAGCCAGCACCGCCATTCATCGTTCCTTGTTCCCCATAATAATTTCACCTGTTTCTGCCTTCAAGGGACCCACATTTGTCTTTACTAATCTTTTTCTCTTAAGGGCCTGTCCCACTTGGGCGAGCTAATTCGCGAGTTCTGGCGAGTTTGCCCTCGACTCATACTCGCAGCATGGTCGACACGAGGTCCTAGGAGGTCTTCGTAACTCTCCTTCGAGCTCGAGAGTAGCCCCGCATACTCGAGACCCCGGCTAGGTCGCGGCGTATTTTTCAACAAGCTGAAAAATGCCCGCGAGTAAAAAAAGGTCGCCATGGAAAAAATCTCAATTTTTTACTCGTAGGTTTAGTCGAAGTAGGTCGTAGTAGGTCGGCATGTTAGTCGTAGGTAATCGAGGGTAGTCGAAGGTAGTCGTAGATAGTCTTCAACATAGTCGAAGGAGATCGAAGGAGGTCATCTTGACTCTCCACTATTCAGTGTCCAATTTTCCCGAAGTTAGTCAAAGCTGGTCTTCAACAGTTGAAGGAGGTTGAAGGAGGTCTTCAACATAATCGAAGGAGGTCTTCAACGTGACACTTTTTCAAACTCTTCTAAACTCGCCAATTAGGTCACCGCAGTGTAACATACCTAAGGAAGCTTTTACTATCCTTCTTAATGTCCCGCTGAGTTACTTTAGCGTTTTATGTCTATCTTATCATGTTAGCTGCTTTCTGTTCAATTTTACAGCAAACCTTCTGCTAACAACTGTGTCTACGCTTCACAGATACTTCATTGGCTATGAGGTGCTCAATGAGTTGAAAAGTGTGCAAGCAAGATTTTATCTTCAGTAACACATTCAGTGTTAATAAATGTCAATCAGGATTACTGGCACTGAAAGTCATTGATCATAAATATTGAATCTCATTACCTTGGTTTTTAATTGATTTTGGAAGGTCCGTTAAAAAAAGTCAAATGTTTAAATCCATTTTATTCTCTTTTCCTTTCCGAGAATTCCACTAGCTCTTTTCCAAACCTACTTCCCTGAAACTGCATTCACTAACTCCTGCCGTTTATTTCCCAATCCTTTGCTTTTCCTGGTTTCCTGGGATAGACACAAAAAGCTGGAGTAACTCAGCGGGACGGGCAGCATCTCTGGAGAGCAGGAGCGGGTGACGTTTCGGGTCGAGACCCTTCTTCAGACTGAGAGTAAAGGGAAGGCGGAACGAGAGGTGTAGACAACAGGCAATAGACAATAGGTGCAGGAGTAGAGGCCATTCGGCCCTTCGAGCCAGCACCGCCATTCAATGTGATCATGGCTGATCATCCCCAATCAGTACCCCGTTCCTGCCTTCTCCCCATATCCCCTGACTCCGCTATCTTTAAGAGCCCTATCTAGCTCTCTCTTGAAAGAACCGGCTTCCACCGCCCTCTGAGGCAGAGAATTCCACACTCATAACTGAATCAGGGGATATGGGGAGAAGGCAACAGAAGGCAACAGAGGCCAATTCACTGGACGTTTTCAAGAGAGAGTTAGATTCAACTCTTAGGGCTTAAAGAATCAAAGGATATGGGGTACTGATTTTGGATGATCAGCCGTGATCATATTGAATGGTGGTGCTGGCTCGAAGGGCCAAATAACCTCCTCCTGCACCAATGTTCTATGATTCTATGCACATATTCTATGCGAATTCCATCGACTCACAACTCTCTGTGAGAAAAAGTGTTTCCTCGTCTCCGTTCTAAATGGCTTACTCCTTATTCTTAAACTGTGTTCTGGACTCCCCCAACATCGGGAACATGTTTCCTGCCTCTAGCGTGTCCAAACCCTTAAAAATCTTATTTGTTTCAATAGGATTCCCTCTCATCCTTCTAAACTTCTAAACTCCACAGAGTGTACAAGCCCAGCCGCTCCATTCTCCATTCTCTCCAGTCTCGCCATCCCGGGAATTAACCTACGCTGCACTCTCTCAATAGCAAGAATGTCTTTCCTCAAATTAGGGGACCAAAACTGCACACAATACTCCAGGTGTGGTCTCACTAGGGCCCTGTACAACTGGGATAGGGGAGAGGGGTGGATTTGCACAGAGGCTCTTATTTTTCCTATTGTAACTGTGATAAAACATCATCAACGTTAAGAGGGAAAGAGAGTGTGTGACTGTGTGTGCATGCAGAAAGATTGAGAGAGAGTCGCTCTCTCCCGGGAATTAACCTTGTAAACTTGTAGATGGTGGGATCGCTGGTCGGTGCAGGCGTGGTGGGCCGAAGGGCCTGTTGCTGTGTTCTACATCGAAACTAACCCAATTTGCATCGCTTGGCAAGGAAGGCCAGGCAGGAAAGAGAACAAAACAGCCTGAACTAAATATCTAATGGCGCCCACAACTCAAGATCAATTATATTCCTGGGCCTGCTTGACAAATAGATCTGTGTCATCACTCTGGTGCCCCTCAGCTATCCTCAAACGCTGGGCTGCTGTTTTGCTTTCAAGCTGCGCTCTAATCAATTCACTCGGCAGGAAAAAAAACGCTTTTATATTTCATGGATGCTCTGCCTGGGGCGACCGCTCAGAGGAGGCTGTCAGGAGACAAATGGAACAGGGAAAGCAAGTGTTTCTCATCAAGGACAACGCCGGTCCCCGGAGGAATGGCACTGAGACTTGTTGGTTGTGTGAAATACAAACATAGACAATAGGTGCAAGAGTCGGCCATCCGGCCCTTCGAGCCATATCGGCTGATCATCCACAATCAGTACCCCGTTCCTGCCTTCTCCCCATATCCCCTGACTCCACTATCTTTAAGAGCCCTACTTGAAAGCATCCAGAGAACCTGCCTCCACCGCCCTTTGAGGCAGAGGCTCACAACTCTCCATTCCATAGACTCACCACTCTCTGTGTGAAAAAGTGTTTCCTCGTCTCCGTTCTAAATGGCTTACCCCTTATTCTTAAACTGTGTGTGTGTGTGGCCCCTGGTTCTGGACTCCCCCAACATCGGGAATATGTTTCCTGCCTCTAGACTTAAATAGACTTGATGGGCCGCGTCACGCAGGTGGCCCGCGAGGATTTTGAGAATCCCAAAATCCTGGGACGCCGCACGCTGCCGCGTGTCACTGCCGACACCTCCACGTCTCGCCAGGCGCCATGCGCGCGTAATGCGCTCGTGGTTCGTAAATGATGTCACATAAATGACGCTCAAATAACGCCCAAGTGTGACAGGCCCTTAACCCTTGATTCCGTCAGCCCTAACAGCTATATCTAACTCTCGCTTGAATGCATCCAGTGAATTGGCCTCCACTGCCTTCTGTGGCAGAGAATTCCACAGATTCTCAACTCTCTGGGTGAAAAAGTTTTTCCTCATCTCAGTCCTAAACGGCCATCCCCTTATTTTTAAACTGTGACCCCTGGTTCTGGACTCCACCCAACATCAGGAACATTTTTCCTGCTTCTAGCCTGTCCAATCCCTGAAGAATTTTATATATTTCGTTAAGATTCAGCGTGGAAACAGGCCCCTCGGTCCCACCTTGCCCACACCGATCAACGTGCCCCAGCTACACTCATCCCACCTGCCTGCATTTGGCCCATATCCCTTCAAACCTGTCCGATCCTTGTACCTGTCTAATTGCTTCTTATATCCGCATATCCCCCTCCGGGTCCGTGCCTACCAGCGATCTCCGCACACTAACACTATCCTACACACACTGGGGACAATTTACATTTACACCAGGCCAATTAATCTACAAACCTGTACGTCTTTGTAGCGTGGGAGGAAACCGAAGGTCTCGGAGAAATACCACGCAGGTCACGGGGAGAACGTACAAACTCCGTACAGACAGCACCCGTAATCGTAATCGAACCCGGGTCTTGGGCGCTGTTAGGAAGTATATGAGGAGAAATTTATTTTTAGTCATAGGGTGGCGAATTCTTTGCCACAGAAGGCTGTGGAGGCTGTCAAGGGACATTTTTTAGGCAGAGATAGATAGATTCTTGATTAGTACGGGTGTCAGGCATTGTGGGGAGAAGGCAGGAGAATGGGGCTAGGAGGGGTTAGATAGATCCGCCATGATTGAATGGTAGAGTAGACTCGATGGGCCGAATGGCCTAATTCTGCTCCTATCCCTTATGAACATGAAAATGGTGCGGTGTTAGAACAACAGCCATGCTAATGAAATGGCGGGACACACTCCTACTCCTACATCTTTCCTTCTAATGCTTCGAGAGGCTGCAGAATCAATAAACAGGGAAGATAAATTAAAGCTGATTGGCAACGGAACTAAACAGTTAATACAAGGAAACATGTTAATGGAAGATGTTGTCAGGATTTGGAACACACTGCCCGCTAGGGTCAAGTAAATAAAATCAATAACAGGCTTTGAAAAGTGGATAAAGAGTGGTTCAATTTAGTTTAGGTTTGAGATATTGCGCAGAAACAGGCCTTTCGGCCGACCGAGTCCTTGCCAACCAGCGATCCCCTGCACACTAACGTTAACCTGCACAAACTAGGGACAATTTACATTCATACCAAGCCAGTTAACCTACAAACCTGCACGTCTTTGGAGTGTGGGAGGCCTTGATGGGCCGAATGGCCGAATTATCCTCCTATCACTTATGACCTTATGAAAAGTGGAGCCCACAATGGTCCATTGTTGGCTGTGGGCTAGGTGATAACGAGTTATCAGACAGTGAAACGCAACAGGATGGCAGTGAAACTAGTACGATGACTAGGGTGGGGGGAGGGACAGAGAGAGAGAGGGGGTGCAAGGGTTACTTGAAGTTGGAGTCGTTAACTGTTTGCTTTCTCTCTCATCTATCAGATTTTCAGGGGACATTGTATTCCGTTGGCCTGCTTCCGTTTCATCTATGACTTGCTGAGACATTGCAATCTCTAGCCTTCAAATTGCCACATAAAAAAGATCGGTGTGCCTTTGAACTTTGGGCATTGCGCACGAGTCGAACATGACTGCGAACATAAAGCATCACAGTCCCGTTAAAACAGACATGGACGCGGCTATTTGGACGGGACGCTACATCCAATAAATTCCTGCAGACACAATTCTTACAAACGCACAAATGTTAGCCTGAGATTAGACAGTCTGAAGATCGTCTAGATAGGGGCACGACCCAAAACATCACCCATCAACGTCTTTCAATGTCTGCAGTAAGATGCTGCAGTTGTTGAATCAATTTGTGGTAGACATAACATCTTAGAAACATAGAAACATAGAAATTAGGTGCAGGAGTAGGCCATTCGGCCCTTCGAGCCTGCACCGCCATTCAATATGATCATGGCTGATCATCCAACTCAGTATCCCGTACCTGCCTTCTCTCCATACCCTCTGATCCCCTTAGCCACAAGGGCCACATCTAACTCCCTCTTAAATATAGCCAATGAACTGGCCTCGACTACCCTCTGTGGCAGAGAGTTCCAGAGATTCACCACTCTCTGTGTGAAAAAAGTTCTTCTCATCTCGGTTTTAAAGGATTTCCCCCTTATCCTTAAGCTGTGACCCCTTGTCCTGGACTTCCCCAACATCGGGAGCAATCTTCCTGCGTCTAGCCTGTCCAACCCCTTAAGAATCTTCTTCTCTGTCATGAGCCCCGGGGCAGCAGGGCGAAGGCCATGTTCTCCACAGATGCTGCCTGACCCACTGAGTTACTCCAGTATTTTGTGTCTTCTGCTCGTTATCAAGGTGATATTTAAGGACATTTATATGGCCACAAATTAGCCTCTATATTTCCCATATCATGTTTGATTCAGTTTATTGTCACGTACCGAGGTACAGTGAAATGCTTTTGTTCCGTGCTATCCAGTCAGCAGAAATACATGATTACAATCGAGCCATTCAGTGTATAGATACACGGTTAGGGAATAACGTTTAGTGCAAGGCTGGCCTTCATAACAAGAGGATTTCAGTATAGGTTCTTCTGCAGTTGCATAGGGCTCTGGTAAGAACACATCTGGAGTATTGCGTACAGTTTTGGTCACCTAATTTGAGGAAGGACATCCTTGTGATTGAGGCCGTGCAGCGTAGGTTCACGAGATTGATCCCTGGGATGGCGGGACTGTCGTACGAGGAAAGATTGAAAAGACTAGGCTTGTATTCACTGGAGTTTAGAAGGGTGAGGGGCAAATCTTATAGAAACATATCAAATTATAAAAGGACTGGACAAGCTAGATGCAGGAAAAATGTTCCCAATGTTGGACGAGTCCAGAACCAGGGGCCACAGTCTTAGAATAAAGGGGAGGCCATTTAAGACTGAGGTGAGAAAAAAAGTTTTCACCCAGAGAGTAATGCCCCTGTCCCACTTAGGAAACCTGAACGGAAATCTCTGGAGACTTTGCGCCCCACCCAAGGTTTCCGTGCGGTTCCCGGAGGTTGCAGGTGGTTGCCGGAGGTTGCAGGTAGTGGAAGCAGGTAGGGAGACTGACAAAAACCTCCAGGAACCGCACGGAAACCTTGGGTGGGGCGCAAAGTCTCCAGAGGTTTCCGTTCAGGTTTCCTAAGTGGGACCTGAATTTGTGGAATTCCCTGCCACAGAGGGCAGTGGAGGCCAAATCACTGGATGGATTTAAGAGAGAGTTATGCCCCTGTCCCACTTCGGAAACCTGAACGGAAACCTCTGGAGACTTTGTGCCCCACCCAAGGTTTCCATGCGGTTCCCGGAGGTTCCCGGAGGTTTTTGTCAGTCTCTCTACCTGCTTCCACTACCTGCAACCTCCGGCAACCACCTGCAACCTCCGGGAACCGCACGGAAACCTTGGGTGGGCTGCAAAGTCTCCAGAGGTTTCCGTTCAGGTTTCCGAAGTGGGACAGGGGCATTAGATAGAGCTCTAGGGGCCAGTGGAGTCAAGGGATAAGGGGAGAAGGCAGGCACGGGTTATTGATTGGGGACGATCACAATGAATGTCGGTGCTGGCTCGAAGGGCCGAATGGCCTCCTCCTGCACCTGTTTCTATGTAAATCATTTGCACAGTTGAATGGAGACCTTTTTTGAAACTTGCAAGGAGCAAAGTGCCTTCAACACTAATGAAAATGGCCAAATGTTGTACTGACATGGAAACACTAGTACTTGAGAGTGGCAAATTAAAATGATGGCATCGTAAGATGCAGTCCAACGAAGATCTGTGGCGCTGAAATCTCTTAAAATAAAAAGTGACGGACCGTTAATTGATAATCACTGAATTTAACAGAACAGCACAATTAAATCATCCGTGAACTATACAGATTATTACTCAGTGATAATGGAAAAAACTCTGCATTGATTAATCTTTATTTATTTGTACAATTAACTTTTTGGCAGAAATATTCTTTTTTAAAAGCTGACGAGCAAAAACTTCTGTGATGACACTGGCTCCAGTTCCAGCTCCGGCTCCAGCTCCGGCTCCAGTACCGGCTCCAGCTCCAGTTCCAGCTCCGGCTCCAGCTCCGGCTCCAGCTCCAGTTCCAGCTCCAGATCCGGCTCCAGCTCCGGCTCCAGCAACACAGCCGCAGGTCCGGTGGACTGGGACATCGGGAGCTCGCGAGTCCGGGGGGAGAGAGAGACCGCTTCCCGGAGCTCCCGCAACGCGACTTCTCCAGCCCGTGTCGAGGGGTTGGAACGACCCGGAGCGGGGACGTACGTCGTCCGGCGCGGCTTCACGGCCGTGGGACATTCCAGCGCCCGCCGGGGGGCTCCAACATTGTGACTTTTAGACCGGGGAGCGGGGCCGTAAATCGCCCGGCGCGGCCTAAAATGGCCGTGGGATTTAGCATCGCCCGCCTGGGGCTTGGACATCGGGAGAGAAATGGAGAACAGCGGAGAGAAAAGACTTTGCCTTCCATCACAGTGGGTCCACTGTGATGGATGTTTGTGTGAATTAAATTGTGTGTATGTCTGTAGGACATTGTCTTTGCTTGTATGGCTGTGGAAACGGAATTTCGTTTGAGCCTCACTGAGGTTCAAATGACAATAAATATTGTATTGTATTGTAAAATAACCAACGGCCCAGATTTATGACACTGGGGAATACACGGGACTGGATTTCATGCAGGGATCGGGACTGGATAAACCCGCACCATGGAATGGAAGTGATCGGAAAATACTGGCCTGGACTGCTAACTTCAGCGTACAGGGATATCGGTAATATCTGCGTCTGAAGAAGGGTCTCGACCCAAAACGTTGCCTATTTCCTTCGCTCCATAGATGCTGCCTCACCCGCTGAGTTTCTCCAGCATTTTTGTCTACCCTCAATTTGTTTGAGAAGGAACTGCAGATGCTGGAAAAATCGAAGGTGGACAAAAATGCTGGAGAAACTCAGCGGGTGAGGCAGCATCTATGGAGCGAAGGAATGGGTTGCGTTTCGGGTCGAGACCCTTCTTCAGACTGAAACATCGGGAACATCTGATCAGTCTGTGAGAAGGGTCTCGACCCGAAACGTCACCCATTCCTTTCTCTCCAGAGATGCTGCCTGTCCCGCTGAGTTACTCCAGCATTTTGTGTCTATCTGAGGGGACGAATATTTTGGGTGACAGAGTTGCTGCCTTGCAGCACCAGACACCCGGGTTCGATCTTGACTGCGGCTGATGTCTGTACGGGGTTTGCAGGTTCTTCCCCGCCACCCGTGTGGCTTTTCACCAGGTGTTCCGGCTTCCTCCCGCACTCCAAAGACATACAGGTTTGTGGGTTAATTGGCTTCGGTTAAAAAATTAGAAACATAGAAACATAGAAAAATAGGTGCAGGAGTAGGCTGTTCGGTCTATTTGAGCCAGCACCGCCATTCAATATGATCACGGCTGATCATCTAAAATCAGTACCCCGTTCCTGCTTTCTCCCCATATCGACTTGATTCCTTTAGGCCTAAGAGCTAAATCTAAATTAAAGGATTGGGCAGGCTAGATGCAGGAGAAATGGTCCCCAGGTTGGGGAAGTCCAGAACCAGGGATCACAGTTTAAGAATAAGGAGTCGGCCATTTTGGGCTGAGGAGGAAAAATGTATTTACCCAGAGAGTTGTGAATCTGTGGAATTCTCTGCCACAGAAGGCAACAGAGGCCAATTCACTGGACGTTTTCAAGAGAGAGTTAGATTCAGCTCTGAGGGCTTAAAGAATCAAAGGATATGGGGTACTAATTTTCGATGATCAGCCATGATCATATTGAATGGCGGTGCTGGCTCAAAGGGATGAATGGCCTACTCCTGCACTTATTTTTCTATGTTTCTATGATTCTATGTCTCTTGAAAACATCCCGTGAATTGGCCTCCACCGCCTTCTGTGGCAGAGAATTCCACACATTCACAACTCTCTGGGTGAGAAGGTTATTCCGCATCTCAGCCCTAAATGGCCGACCCCTTATTCTTAAACTGTGACCCCTGGTTCTGGGCTCCCCCAACATGGGAAACATTTTTTCCTGCATCTGGCCTGTCCAATCCTTTAAGAATTTTATATGTTTCTATAAGATCCCCTCTCACCCTAAATCCATGCCCAGTCGACCCAGTCTTTCATCATATGTCAGTAGGGTTGCCACCTTACGGGACAAATACGGGACAAATTCCCGACGGCAATTCGTTGACCGACTCGGCCGTGGCTGGGTGAATGATGAGTCGGCCCCGGGTGCTGGACTTCACACAAAGCCCAGCCGGCGGGCCAGCTGAGGAGTTTTGGCCCGGGGGCCGCGCGCAAAGTCCGGCGTCCCGTCCAACTCGTGAACCGATGATCGGCCGTGAGAAGGAGTGGGGGTGGTGGTGGTGGTGTCGGCGGTAAGCGAAGGTCCGAAGGTCGGACAGCTGGCCGGGCTGCCGACGGGGCCACGGGCGGGGCGCTGGTGCTGCTGCTGCTGCTGCACTCCACGGGCTGCACTACGTCGGGACGGGCGAGGCAGGGGCCAAACGCGGCGCTCCGACCCGACAGTCCCCTCGGCCCGAGTAGCAGCGGTCAAACACGGGACAAAGGACGGTCCCGTACGGAATATCCTGGCTAATACGGAACAGTTGGCAACTCTATATTTCAGCCCAGCCATCCCAAAATGTATCAATTGTCTCGAGAGTGTAGGACTGGGCTGATGTGCGGGGATCGCTGGTCGGGGCGCCCTCTGTGCGCCGAAGGGCCCTTAGCGGGAGCTGTGTGGGAGGGGAGGAAAAATGATGTGCTTATGAGGATGGCGGAGCAGAAAGACAGGGGACTTGAACAGATTGTCGTGGTGACTTAAATCAAATAAATGCAGTTGTGAATTACCTGCGATGGCACACTACGGTGCATTGGAATGCGTTTTGTGGGTCCCCTGTCACATTGCTCATGTTAAGCAGGAGCTTATTCTATCGCGTTATATCATGGAAAGCAGAACGCATTGTTCTGTTGCGAGTCCCCCTTCAATTGTTGCCAGTTAATGAGATTCGGTGCTTTGGAGGAGAAGGTTCACTTTGTATCAGCTGACTCAGTGCTTTCAAAATCACTGCTTCCAGTTAATGAGGGCATTTTAAGAAGCATAGAAAATAGGTGCAGGAGGAGGCCATTCGGCCCTTCGAGCCAGCACCGCCATTCATTGTGATCATGGCTGATCGTCCCCTATCAATAACCCGTGCCTGCCTTCTCCCCATATCCCTTGGCTCCACTAGCCCATGGAGCTCTATCTAACTCTCTCTTAAATCCATCCAGTGACTTGGCCTCCACTGCCCTCTGTGGCAGGGAATTCCATAAATTCACAACTCTCTGGGTGGAAAACGTTTTTTCTCACCTCAGTCTTAAATGACCTCCCCTTTATTCTAAAACTGTGTGTGGCCCCTGGTTCTGGACTCGCCCAACATTGGGAACATTTTTCCTGCATCTAGCTAGTCCAGTCCTTTTATAATTGTATATGTTTCTATAAGATCTTCCCCTCATCCTTCTAAACTCCAGTGAATACAAGTCTATCTGTATGGAGTTTGTACGTTCTCTCCGTGGGTTTTCTCCGAGATCTTCGGTTTCCTCCCACACTCGAAAGACGTGCAGGATTAATTGGCTTGATAAAATGTAAAAGAAAAATTGTCCAGTACTTAGTAATGCTCTATCTAGAGCTTTTCAGCTTACTACATCCAGATCAATATCCAGATCCCGGTGCAAGAGTAGGCCATTCGGCCCTTCGAGCCAGCACCGCCACTCAATATGATCATGGCTGATCATCCAAAATCAGTACCCCGTTCCATCTTCCTCCCCATATCCCTTGATTCCGTTAGCCCGAAGAGCTCTATCTAACTCTTTTCTTGTAAACATCCAGTGAATCGGCCTCCACTGCCTTCTGTGGCGGAGAATTTCACAGATTCACAGCTCTCTGGGTGAAAAAGGTTTTTCCTCATCTCCGTCCTAAATGGCCGACCCCTTATTCCTAAACTGTGTGACCCCTGGTTCTGGACTCCCCCCCAACATCGGGGAACTTTTTTCCTGCATCTAGCCTGTCCAATCCCTTAAGAATGTTTTCAGTTTTTATAAGATATCCTCTCGTCCTTCTAAATTCCAGTGAATACAAGCCCAGTCGACCCGTCCTTACATAGAAAGGGCTGAGTTACTCCACCAACTCTGGAATTCTCTGCCACAGAAGGTAGTTGAGGCCACAGTTCATTGGCTATATTTAAGAGGGAGTTAGATGTGGCCCTTGTGGCTAAAGGGCTCAGAGGGTATGGAGAGAAGGCAGGTGCAGGATACTGAGATGGATGATCAGCCATGATCATATTGAATGGCGGTGCAGGCTAGAAGGGCCGAATGGCCTACTCCTGCACCTATTTTCTCTGTTTCTATGTACCGGCTTTAAAGTCGCCTTGTTAAGTCTCATTGTCTGTACTCATTCTCACCTAACACACAGCTAACAATGGCCTGAAGGTAGATATAAATGCTGGAGAAACTCAGCTGGTGAGGTAGTCAAAGCTCGTCTCTTAAAAAGCAGACAGCAACAAAATGGTTAAAGGCATCTATGGAGCGAAGGAATAGGTGACGTTTCGGGTCGAGACCCGGAAGGGTCTCGACCCGAAGCGTCACCTATTCCTTCGCTCCATAGATGCTGCCTCACCCGCTGAGTTGGATGCTCAGCCATGATCATATTGAATGGCGGTGCAGGCTCGAAGGGCCGAATGGCCTACTCCTGCACCTATGTTTCTATGTACAAACTCCGTGCAGACAGCACCCGTGGTTGGGATCGAACCCGGGACTCTGGCGCTGAAAGGGCTGTCAGGCAGCAACTCTCCCGCTGCGCATTTATGATTCTTCCCCTCCTTTGACTATTTGCATAATCGCGTTTTTCTCCCTCTTCCCTTCATCGATATTTAACTACCTCTCCTGTGAGATTGATGTGTCCTGCTAGTGTCAATAGAGGCAGGGATGGCATGCTGTTAAGAAAGTAGCTGAAAAGTTTGGAGCAAATGAGCAAAGAAGTCTTTGTTTATCAAAGGTACCAGGCGGATCTGAAATTCAAGCTACATTCACCCCTGGTCTTCTCTGAGAAATATACAATACAATACAATACAATACAATACAATTCAATTTATTGTCATTTGGACCCCTTGAGGTCCAAACGAAATGTCGTTTCTGCAGCCATACATTACAAAACAAAAAGACCCGAGACACAACACAGTTTACACAAACATCCATCACATCGTTGTGATGGAAGGCAAAAAAAAACGTATCTCTCCACTGCACTCTCCCCCCCGATGTCAGAGTCAGAGTCAAAGTCAAAGCCCCCGGCTGGCGATGGCGATTGTTCCGCGGCCATTAAAGCCACGCCGGGTGATGCAAGGTCGCGCAACGGGTCTAGTTGTTAGAGCCCCCGGCGTGCGCTCGCAGAGTCCCGCGGCCATTCCAAGCCGCGCGGGGCGATGGTGTAAGACCCCGCTCCAGGTAATCTTCAACCCCGCAACTCGGGCGGGAGAAGTCGCCGTTGCGGAAGCCCCGAAAAGCGGTCACCCAGCAGGGACCCGCGGGCTCCCGGTGCCGCCGTCCGCCAAACCCGCAGTTGCAGCCTCCGAATCTCCGGGGGTCGGGTCGCAGCAGCGTCCACCACAGCTCCACCCGCTCCGGACTCGGCCAGCCCCGTGACGGTGAGTAGTCGGCAGCTCCGCAGCTGGAACCCCAGGTCGTTCCTGTTGGAGGCCGCTCCACGTTGCAGCCCCAACGACAACGGAGACCCGACAAAGAAAAGGTCGGGTCTCCCGTGCAGGGGAAAGATTTTAAAGTTACCCCCCCCCCCCCACCCCCCCCACCCACACACATACCCCAACAAAAAAAATAACAAAAACTACATAAAAACGAGACAAAAAATAATAAAACACAGACGGACTGCAGAGGCCGCTGCTGACGAGAGTCGCGCCGCCCACCGCCTGCCCAACGCGGGCGGGCGGCGCGACTTATTCATATCTTATATGAATGCAAATGATTGATTTCCACGTGTTGTTCTAACACATGCAATAATTAGAGGGCAGCACAGCTGGCCGAGCTGCTGCCTCACAGCACCAGAGACCCAGGTTCGATCCTGACCTTGGCTGCTGTCCGTGCAAAGTTTGCACTTTCTCTCTCTGGCTGAAGGCAGACACAAGATGCTGGAGTAACTCAGCGGGTCGGGCAGCCTCTCTGGAGAAAAGGAACAGGTGATGTTTCATAGAAACATAGACATAGAAAAATAGGTGCAGGAGTAGAGGCCATTCGGCCCTTCGAGCCTGCACCGCCATTCAATATGATCATGGCTGATCATCCAACTCAGTATCCTGTACCTGCCTTCTCTCCATACCCCCTGATCCCTTTAGCCACAAGGGCCACATCTAACTCCCTCTTAAATATAGCCAATGAACTGTGTGGCCTCAACTACGTTCTGTGGCAGAGAATTCCACAGATTCACCACTCTCTGTGTGAACAATGTCCCCTTTGATGTCTCGTTTTCACACCTTACATTCTTTATCTGTGCCACCCTCTCCAGTGACTCTCAGTCTGAAGAAGGGCCTCGACCCGGAATGCCAGAGATGCTGCTTGTCCTGCTGAGTTACTCCACCATTTCACTGGAAGGATTTAAGAGAGAGTCAGATAGAGCTCTAGGGGGCTAGTGGAGTCAAGGGATATGGGGAGAAGGCAGGCACGGGTTATTGATTTGGGACGACAGATGGCACAATGGGCTAAGTGTTCGGCTGGCAACCGGAAGGTAGCCGGTTCGAATCCCGCTTGGAGTGCATACTGTCGTTGTGTCCTTGGGCAAGACACTTCACCCACCTTTGCCTGTGTGTGAATGTGTGTGAGTGATTGGTGGTGGTCGGAGGGGCCGTAGGCGCAGATTGGCAGCCACGCTTCCGTCAGTCTGCCCCAGGGCAGCTGTGGCTACAGAAGTAGCTTACCGCCACCGAGTGTGACTGAGGAGTGAATGAATAATGCGATGTAAAGCGCCTTGAGTATTAGAAAGGCGCTATATAAATCCCATCCATTATTATTATTATTATTGATTGGGGACGATCAGCCATGATCACAATGAATGGCAGTGCTGGCTCGAAGGGCCGAATGGCCTCCTCCTGCACCTATTGTCTATGTTTCTATGTTTCACCCGCGACAAGCTATGACGAGGTGAGACAATTTAGTCGCCGGTACCTGTCGCTGGTTGACATAGGTAGTCGCCAATGGAATTCACCGGTCGGCACTGGCGGCAACCTAAGTCATCCTGGCGACAACCTACCGACAGCACCTACGTCAGGAGTAGGCAAGCTACGATCATTGGCGTCAAGCCGACTGTTGCCAAAAAGTTTTGAACATTTCAAAATCCAGCGGAGACCAGAAACACGCTACGACTCTTTGGGCGACTTGAGGAGACGACTCACGACCATACAGGCGTCATCGTGCGACCATGTGGCAACAGCCTAGTCGCCTGTAGTCGCCTAAACAATCGCCTAAGTGGGACAGGGGCAATAGACGATAATACTTCACCTCAGAGGTTGACAGGGTAACTTTTATTTGACTCACAAATCGAAAACAGGTAGATTTAGTTTAGTTTAGTTTAGTTTAATAATAATAATAATGGATGGGATTTATATAGCGCCTTTCTAATACTCAAGGCGCTTTACATCGCATTATTCATTCACTGGATTGTTAAGGGTTTGGACACGCTAGAGGCAGGACATGTTCCCGATGTTGGGGGAGTCCAGAACCAGAGGCCACAGTTTAAGAATAAGGGGTTCTATCCCACCTGCCTGTACGGAGTTTGTACGTTCTCCCTGTGACCGCGTGGGTTTTCTCCGGGTGCTCCGGTTTCCTCCCGCGCTCCAAAGACGTGCAGGATTGTAGGTGGGTCTGGATACTTTCAAGAGAGAGCTAGATAGGGCTCTTAAAATAGCGGAGTCATAATAATAATGGATGGGATTTATATAGCGCCTTTCTAATACTCAAGGCGCTTTACATCGCATTATTCATTCACTCCTCAGTCACACTCGGTGGTGGTAAGCTACTTCTGTAGCCACAGCTGCCCTGGGGCAGACTGACGGAAGCGTGGCTGCCAATCTGCGCCTACGGCCCCTCCGACCACCACCAATCACTCACACACATTCACACACAGGCAAAGGTGGGTGAAGTGTCTTGCCCAAGGACACAACGACAGTATGCACTCCAAGCGGGATTCGAACCGGCTGCCTTCCGGTTGCCAGCCGAACACTTAGCCCATTGTGCCATCCGTCGTCCCAGTTTAGAGACACAGCGCGGAAGCAGGCCCAACTAAACGATGAATAGGTGATATTTCAGATCGAAACCCTTCATCGGACCCGAAAAGTTAACTATCCATGTTCTCCAGAGATGCTGCCCCACCTGCTGAGTAAATGGCCTGTCCCACTTTCCCGAGGTATTCACGAATTCCCCTCAGTTATTCATAGAAAATAGGTGCAGGAGGAGGCCATTCGGCCCTTCAAGCCAGCACCGCCATTCATTGTGATCATGGCTGATCCTTCACGAATTCTCCCGAGTTTTAAAACTCACAGAGAGTTCGCAACGAGTCGGCAGGAGGCTGTGGGAGTCCGTGGATGTATCGTAGCGGCTCGTTATGCCAGCCGGGGCTATTTTTTTACCCGTGGACATTTTTCATCAGGCCGAAAAAACATCCCGACTTACCTGATGCCCCGAGTACCTACGGCTGGCTTAGCGAGCCGCTACGATACATCCACGGACTCCTACAGACTCGTTACGAACATTCTGTGAGTTTGAAAACTCAGGAGAATTCGTAAATAACTCCAGCACTTTATGTGATTGATTATTGATTGATTGATTGATTATTGATTGATTGATTATTGATTATTGATTGATTATACCTTTAATAATCCTTTACAGGAAATTACAGTGCCACGACAGCTTCAGGACAGACATAACACCACACATTTCCTCAAATGGCTTCCATACTTAACAAGTTAAAATACAAGTTAAAATACAAGTTAAAATACAATTAATTAAAAAAAAAAAAAATACTCTGTGTATTAACCAGGGTCCTGCAGCTCCTTGTTTTTACTTTGTGGAAATGTCTGGAGTCAACTCTCTGTAACATTTTGAACATGTCTTGAGCTAAAAAATGGCATTGATTTTTCTCACTCCCTGAAGAAACCAGGGAGATTTGCCCGGTAATGTCGACTTGTCATCCTTTCATATCTTTCTGATTAACTTTAAAGATCCTGGAAAATCTATGACAGCAACAGTCAGCTGACAGACCACAGAAACATGTTGACAGCGCACTCCCAGGAACAGCGTTCATTTATTTAGCTCCTTTCGAGCCGTTAAGGCACTTCACCAGAGAGCAAACCAGGCAAAATTAAATATGTTGGAAGGAACTGCAGAGGCTGGTTTAAACCGAAGAAATGCTGGAGTAACTCAGCGGGACAGGCAGCATTGACGGAGAGAAGGAATGGGTGATGTTTCAGGTCGAGTCTGATGAAGGGTCTCGACCCGAAACGTCACCCACTCCTTCTATCCAGAGATGCTGCCTGTCCCGCTGAGTTACTCCAGCATTTTGTGTCTCCCTGGCATTCCCTCTCTCTCCATCCGTACCCCACCCCAAGTCACACCAGCTTCTCGTTCTCACCTAGCAAGCAGTGTGACCCTTTGGGCCCAAGCTTCACATGGGAGGGCTGGTCCCACAACACCATGCTAGCACTCCAGAAAGCCCCCCACCAACCCCCCACACTGGCCTGCAATATTGGAATTGGTGGAGAGGTGGAATATTGTGTTGTGGGACCAGCCCTCCCATGTGAAGCTTGGACCCAAAGGGTCACACTTAGTCTAGTGTGTCAATGAGATGACCTCTCATCCTTCTAAACTCCAGAGTATACAAGCCCAGCCGCTCCATTCTCTCAGCATATGACAGTCCCGCCATCCCGCGAATTAACCTGGTGAACCTACGCTGCACTCCCTCAATAGCAGGAATGTCCTTCCTCAAAATTTGGAGACCAAAACTGCACACAATACTCCAGAAGTGATCTCACTAGGGCCCTATACAACTGCAGAAGGACCTCTTTGCTCCTACACTCAACTATACTCAATATAAGTTGTACCTGGTTAACTTACTGCAAGATACTCAATATAATGTGTGTAAACAGTATTGAATGTTTGTACAGCCTCCGAGAATGTCGGATGAATTTTTTGTATGGTTCCTGTATTGTATGTAAAGGTATATATAACTTGAATAAAGTCTATTTTGAATTAAAAAATTAATTACTTTGCGCCAACATTTTTATGTGTTTCATTGTTCAAAGTTCAGGCCTGAAATATTAGTTTCAAGGGAAGGGCCTAAATTTTGCTGTGGTACATAATGTACGGATTTGAAGTGCAGTTTAGTTTGGAGAGAGATACTGCAAGGCCCGCCGAGTCCCACCGAGTCCGCGCCGACCAGCGATCCCCGCACGCTTCCCCTGTCCCACTTAGGAAACCTGAACGGAAACCTCTGGAGACTTTGCGCCCCACCCAAGGTTTCCGTGCGGTTCCCGGAGGTTGCAGGTGGTAGCCGGAGGTTGCAGGTGGTTCCCGGAGGTTGCAGGTGGTTCCCGGAGGTTGCAGGTGGTAGCCGGAGGTTGCAGGTAGTGGAAGCAGGTAGGGAGACTGACGAAAACCTCCGGGAACCGCACGGAAACCTTGGGTGGGGCGCAAAGTCTCCAGAGGTTTCCGTTCAGGTTTCCTAAGTGGGACAGGGGGCATTAACACTACCCTACACGCACTGGGGGACAATTTACAATTTCTTACCGAAGTCAAATAACCTACAAACCCACGCATCTTTGGAGTGTGGGAGGAAACCGGAGCACCTGGAAAAACCCACGCAGTTCATGGGGAGAACGTACAAAACTCCGTGCGGACAGCGCCCGCGGTCTGGATCGATCCCGGGTCTCTGGCGCTGTGAGGCAGCAGCACTACTCGCTGCGCCACCGCGCCACACATTTCTTGCCTGTGTGCTTTCAAACTGCCCTGACATTGTTTTCCCGTATATAATGAGTGTTCCACCAGTAAAGATGTGGTCCCCTTTATCGGTGAACGCATCATTTGCCAAGTACTTGTCTGCATGGCATTTGGGGAATAAAGACATTAACGTTTTATAGGCTGTCAGGCAGATAGTGGTAAACCTTCCCGATCCTGGTCTCGGCTTTCGTCGCCATGGTAACAGACAGGACACTCGCTGATCAGAGGCGGATGAGTCAGGTACCTGACGGTAAGAATGGAACTGGGGCTTTACAAAAATGAGCTGAGTTTCACAGTGAATCCTACATCTTCCTAACCTCCCTTCTCCAAACTCAAAGCCGCTGCCGGCCATATTGTTTCTAACACAATGGCGGCACGGCAGCGCAGCGGTAGAGTTGCTGCCTCACAGCGCCAGAGACCCGTGTTCCATCCTGACTACGGGTACTGTCTGTGTGGAGTTTGTACGGAGTTCATAGAAACATAGACAATAGGTGCAGGAGTAGGCCATTCGGCCCTTTGAGCCTGCACCACCATTCAATATGATCATGGCTGATCATCCCCTATCAATAACCCGTCCCTGCCTGCTCCCCATATCCCTTGACTCCACTAGCCCCTAGAGCTCTATCTAACTCTCTCTTAAATAGAAACATAGAAAATAGGTGCAGGAGTAGGCCATTCGGCCCTGCGAGCCTGCACCGCCATTCAATATGATCGTGGCTGATCATCCAACTCAGTATCCTGTACCTGCCTTCTCTCCATGCCCCCTGATCCCTTTAGCCACAAGGGCCACATCTAACTCCCTCTTAAATATAGCCAATGAACTGTGGCCTCAACTACCTTCTGTGGCAGAGAATTCCACAGATTCGCCACTCTCTGTGTGAAAAATGTTTTCCTCATCTCGGTCCTAAAAGATTTCCCCCTTATCCTTAAACTGTGTGTGGCCCCTTGTTCTAGACTTCCCCAACATCGGGAACAATCTTCCTGCATCTGTCCTGGGCCTCCTCCATGGCCGGAGTGAGTCCCACCGCAAATTGGACGAGCAGCACCTCATAGTTCTCCCCGTGACCACGTGGGTATTCTCCGGGTACGGACTCGGTGGGCCGAAGGGCCCATTTCCACGCTGCACCTCGAAAACTAGAATTAAAACAGTGACTGGTCTTCGCAGAGTACTTCAGAAGTGTTTGGGACCTCTTCAAATCAAGGCGACAGACACTGGATCACTGAATCTGCAGTTCCTTCTTAAACACTGTGAATATTGCCTTCCCTCATTCAAGTTACTTCCTTTGAAAGAGACCGCTCCCTCCGTAACTCCCTGGTCAATTTGCCCCTTCCCACCCAAACCCTACCCCCTCTCCGAGTACTTTCCCCTGCAACCGCAGGAAATGCTACACTTGTCGCTTTACCTCCCCCCTCGACTCCATCCATAACCCAAGCAGTCTTTCCAGGTGTGGCAGAGGTTCACCTGCACCTCCTCCAACCTCATCTACTGCGTCCGCTGTTCCAGGTGTCAACTGCTCTACATCGGTGAGACCAAGCGCAGGCTCGGCGATCGCTTCGCCCAACACCTCCGCTCGGTTCACAATAACCAACCTGATCTCCCGGTGGCTCAGCACTTCAACTCCCCCTCCCATTCCGAATCCGACCTTTCTGCCCTGGGCCTCCTCCATGGCCAGAGTGAGGCCCACCGCAAATTGGAGGAGCAGCACCTCATATTTCGCTTGGGTAGTTTACACCCCAGCGGTGTGAACATTGACCTCCAATTTCAGGTAGTCCCTGCTTTCTCCCTCCTTCCCCTCCCCTTCCCAGCTCCCACACAGCCCACTGTCTCCGCATCTTCTTCCCGCCACCTGCCCCACCCCCACATCAGTCTGAAGAAGGGTCTCGACCCGAAACGTCACCTATTCCTTCGCTCCACAGGTGCTGCTTCACCCGCTGAGTTTCTCCAGCATTTTTGTCTGCCTTCGATTTTTTCCAGCATCTGCAGTTCTTTCTTGAACATGTGCATCACAAGAGATCCGTTTAGCTAAGCCTCGTGGTCGGCACAGACTTTGTGGGCCGAAGGGCCTGTTCCTGGGCTGTTCTATTTCCCATGTCTGTATAGTACGTCTGCCATATTTAGCTTCGGATACAGAGCACCCAAACATGAGAAGAAAGGCCATTATTGATCTGCAATTTGCAATTTACAAGCGGTTGCAAGCATCTTTTGTCAAACTCTCGCTGTTTACAAGAATATCGATCAGAATCTCCCTGTTTTGAAGCAGATGCGGAGATAATGCTTCCTGAAAGGACTGGTTGATAAGAAAGCTGACTGGTCAATATTAGGGAAGTTCTCAGTGTCAACAAGAAAAGCAGGCCATGTGTTCCATCGTTGCAATAGATAATAGACAATAGGTGCAGGAGTAGAGGCCATTCGGCCCTTCGAGCCAGCACCGCCATTCAATGTGATCATGGCTGATCATCTCCAATCAGTACCCCGTTCCTGCCTTCTCCCCATATCCCCTGACTCCACTATCTTTAAGAGCCCTATCTAGCTCTCTCTTGAAAGCATCCAGAGAACCGGCCTCCACCGCCCTCTGAGGCAGAGAATTCCACAGACTCACCACTCTCTGTGAGAAAAGGTGTTTCCTCATCTCCGTTCTAAATGGCTTACTCCTTATTCTTAAACTGTGTGTGTGTGGCCCCTGGTTCTGGACTCCCCCAACATCGGGAACATGTTTCCTGCCTCTAGTGTGTCCAAGCCCTTAACAATCTTATATGTTTCAATGAGATATCCCCCTCTCATCCTTCTAAACTCCAGAGTGTACAAGCCCAGCTGCTCCATTCTCTCAGCATATGACAGTCCCGCCATCCCGGGAATTAACCTTGTAAACCTACGCTGCACTCCCTCAATAGCAAGAATGTCCTTCCTCAAATTAGGGGACCAATACTGCACACAATACTCCAGGTGTGGTCTCACGAGGGCTCTGTACAACTGCAGAAGGACCTCTTTGCTCCTGTATTCGATTCCTTTTGTTATAAAGGCCAACATGCCATTCGCTTTCTTCACTGCCTGCTGTACCTGCATGCTTACTTTCATAGACTGATGTACAAGGACCCCCCAGATCCCATTGCACTTCCCCTTTTCCCAACTTGACGCCATTTAGATAATAATCTGCCTTCCTGTTTTTGCTACCAAAGTGGATAACCTCACATTTATCCGCGTTAAACTTCATCTGCCGTGCATCTGCCCACTCCCCCAACCTGTTCAAGTCACCCTGCATTCTCATAGCATCCTCCTCGCAGTTCACACTGCCACCCAGCTTTGTGTCATCTGCAAATTTGCTAATGTTACTTTGAAGACTTTCTCCCCATGATGAGAACAGCACTGACTGCGATTAAAAGTACACTACCATGGAACGGGCATTGAAAGTGGCCACGGAACATTCCTTGTGCCCATGCATTGACGTGCTTCGAGGGGGTGGTTGTAACCTGAATCAATTCAGGGCCTGTCCCACTTGTGTGTCATTTGCGTGTCGCGCAGGTGGCGTGCGAAGATTTTGTGAATCCCAAAATCCTGGGGCACCACACGTTCACCGCGCATCACTGCCTGCGTCACCAGGCACGCCATGCGCGCATCACGTGCGCGTCACGTAAATGATGTCGCGTAAATGAAGCGCAAATGGCGCCCAAGTGGGGCAGGCCCTTTCCTGCCTCAAAAGTCACCTGGATTTGTTTCAAATTGCACAACGGGTTGACTGCGGACCGCTGGGCCCTCCTCTCCGCTCACCTGGACAACATGAACACGATCGTTCATCGACCTACTCCAAACTCCATCACCCACTCCAAACTCAGCACCAAGTTCCAACACCTGGGCCTCCATGCCTGCCCTTTGCTACTCAAGCTGACTACAGAGGCAGACGCCAATCGGTGTGGATCGGTGACAACTGCTTTTCACTGCACCTCGGTACACGTGACAATCAACGCAACTGAACTGAAAGGAACGTCTCCTCCTCACTGTCCACCCACACAGATACACGTCAAGGCTGCGTGTCTGTGAGGTCTCGACCTGAAATGTCACCCGTTCCTTCTCCCCAGAGATGCTGCCTGATCTGCCGAGTTACTCCAGTATTTTGTGTCTATCTTCGGTTTAAACCAGCATCTGCAGTTCCTTCCTACACATACACAAACACGCACACACACACACGCGCAAACACACACACACGGACACAGACACGAACACACACAC